>NW_006788448.1:1168567-1218480 GCF_000442215.2 Lipotes vexillifer | reverse complement strand
CAATCTACATATTGTGTTTCCTCTTTCCCCCTTTGACAGCATCATAAACAATATGAGATAATTCCACAATGTCTTTAGCCTATGAAACAATTTCTCTTTTAAGATTAAGACAACAATTCATGATTCTGACTGGCTAAAGGATACAAGTTAAACTTTCTGAATCACTATGTGATGGGCATCACAGTTAGGACTACAGTGAGAGATAGAGTGTGCTACAGAGAAAAAAGGGAAAAACAAGACAATGCATACCCCGCTTCAATAATTATGAACACAGAAATACATAAAATACAACATTTAACACTCATAAATATAATGACTATAAATTTAACTGAAAGCCAAATATTCGTGAATCTTAAAAATGGAATCCAGTTATTGAGAAAAGCTTCTTGGAGGAAGGGAAGCATATATACTATCTGAAGAACTAAGTAAACAATTTATCTGATCAGTCTACTGTTCTAAAAAGCAGAGGTTTTTAAACTTTTACTTCATAATGATTATTATATTTCTAGTGACTATTCCTGAAAATGTTTTATATTTTATATTACGTTCAATATTCTCATTAAAGCTTTAGAAAATAAAAAGAAGTAATACATATAACAGTCATCCCTTGTTTTTTGCAGGGGACTATTTCGAGGGCTCCCCTGAGATACCAAAATTTCAGATGCCTAAGTCCCTTATATAAAATGGCTCAGTATAGTCAGCCCTCCTTATCTGCAGATGCTGAGCCAGCAGATATGGAGGGCCGCCTATAGTTAGAAATTTGCTAGTTTCTCCAGCAAATACTTTTTCCAGCTTTTATACCTTCAAAATTTCCTCACAATCTTCCAGAGAGTCCAATGCCATATTTTAAATATTCCTAAAAACAGGAACCTGCTATTAAGCCTTCTCTGGGTGTGGGTGACTTAATAAAACCTGAAATCAACATAAGTAAACTTTGCCATTACTAAATCTGTTCAGTATATCAATTATGATTTCTTCTCTCTATGTTTCAAAGTTTCGATATATGGAGAACTTTAAGCTTTTAATAGATAAAGTTATACATAGGAATGGAATAAAATGATAGTCTACAAATCTAGAATTAAAGAATTTGAAAATTTCATTTGAATGTCATACATTTATGAGATGCAATATCTCAATATCTGCTCAAAGAGATAGAGTTGGCAGAAAGTGTACACAAAGTAGCCATTTCTAACATCAACAATCTGAGGGATAGGTGGCAGAGAAGAGAAATGGACAAATTTTCAGGTGATAGGGAGTTTGTGAATAACACAGAAGGCTTGAATCCCTAAAAAGTGAAGAAGTGTAGGAAGCTAAGTCTACAAGGCAAAAGAAATGACAGATTTGTTGAGGTGTGTTTAGGGTGATAAATCAAAGTCTAGACAATAAAGCTTACATCATGTCTCAACACACACACACAACCCCCTTAAACACATAATACAACAGTCTCCCTTTACCTAAGAGGAATATGTTCCAAGACCCCCAGTGGATACCTGAAACCACAGATAGTACCAAACTCTATAGATACAGCTTACCCATAAACAATACTGCGATTAGGGATGTGGACCCTCTGCACAGTAGAAAGCCCAAGTGTCTTACAGTCAGTCCTCTGCATCTGGGGCTCACCAACCTTGGATTCAACTACTCTTGGATTGGGTAGTACTGTAAGTAGTATTTACTATTGAAAAAATTCTGAGTATAAGTGGACCTGCGCAGTTCAAACCCTCGTTGTTCAAGGGTCAACTGTACTATGTATTTTCCTATACAGGTATTAATGAGCAGGAAGTATATACAGCATGGATATACTGGACAAAGGAATGAGCCACGCCCTGGTAGGGACAGAAAGCACACAAGAGATTTCTTTTCATTATGCTACTCAAAATAACATACAATTTGAAACTTATGAATTGTTTATTTCTGGAATCTTCCATTTAATACTTTCAGCCTTGAAGGTAACTAAAACTGCAGAAATCAAAACTGCTGATAAAGGGTGGGGTGGGGGAACTACTATAGATAGACTGCTTCATTCAAACACAACTGATCTTGTCTTTATTTAGAATTTCATTGTTTTGTTCATTACACATTGCTCCAAAAAATATACATTAAAATAATATTTATCTTGATTACTGAGTTTTTTGATGTTCTCTTACATTTTACAACTGAGGTTAGCCCCTCATTGGTCTCATCCTAGTCCTAGCCCTGACAGATGATTATTAGAAGGAAACAAGGTATAAAGGCCAAAAGTAGATGAAAACTACAAGAGGTGGTAGACTGTAAGAGATGACATGAGCTATCTTCAGGAAAAAAAACAAACAAACAAACCATAAACTTTAAGGAAGAGATAAAGCAGCAGGCAATGAAAAGTAAGCTAACTGAGCTAAGAAAAAAGAAATGAATTGAAACCACATCAGAAGCAGCAATAAAAAGCAAACAAAGCTAAAAGGGGCATCGTGAACAGACCTGAGAAAAATACAAAGTGAAAGAAATATAATAATGACTGAAGAAGGAGGTCAAGCAAATGATTTAACTGGTGTTTTGAAAGGGGAAAATTTAACAAGTGTAACAAAAAATTCAAGGATACTATCTTTTCTTTAAATAAAATATTCAAGTTACAGATCAGACATACTATGCCCAGGAAAAATCAATCTGAAGACTTATTCTGTGAAATTAGTTTATTTAAGAATAAAGAAAATGCTATAGGAACAATGTTTCTCAAGCTTTTTGCATTATCATCCCCCACCCCGAGAAAAATAAATTCTCTTTAGTGAGAGAAAGTAAACAGTAAGAATTAAGATTTTGTCCAGTAGGTTCTTCCTGGAGGGCCACTTAGATATTGTAATATCTAAGATTATTTCACTTTCCCAAGAACCAAGTATCAGCCCCCACTGAGAATGAGAATGCATGCTATGGAAGAAAGCCAACTACATAAAGGAAAATGTAGGTGGGCCTCATTCTTTATCATGTCAACACTCACTGTTAAGGACGAAAAATATACCAAAAGGTGAAATGGCATTTATATCCATTCTTTGCCTGTCTTGTTAGTTCTTAGGGCCACTATAACAAAAATACCATAGACTGGGTAGCTTTAACAACAGAAATTTCTCACAGTTCTGGAGGTTGGAAGTCCAAGATCAGGGTGTCAGCATGGGAGGGCACTCAGTGAGGGCCCTCTTCCTGGTTTACAGATGGCTGACTTCTAGGTGTGTCCTCATATGGAGGAGAGAGAGCTCTCTGGTCTCTTCATCCCCTCACAAAGGCACCAGTTTCACCATGGGGCTTTACTGTCATTACCTCATCTAAACCCAATTATGTCCCAAAGGCCTTACCTCCAAATTACCATCACAGTGAGAATTAAGGCTTTAATATATGTGACAACATCCACTATCTATTAAAAGAGTCTTATAGGAACAAAAGAGGCATAAATCCACAAAGAAGAAGAAGAAAGAAAGTTACCAACAAAATTTAAAGTTGGAATGTGATAAATGAATTAGCAGGCCTGAAAATGCTGAAAAGTAAACATCTACAAGGGAAAAGAAGACAAAACAAGCCAATTTGTATTGGAGGCATCAAGTAGTCCTAAAGATAAAGGCATGGGGAGAGCTGAACACAGAACTGATCAAAAGTCATTAAAAGGTGCAACTAGACCCCTGTAACCCCATTTGCCCATCCCTCTGTGCAGTAACATTAGAGGCCCCACCTCTCAGAGAGATGATATTAGGTATAAGAAGAAGGGACATTCCTCCACAGCAGGAGGAAAGGGAAAAAAGCAGTTAAGGAGAAGTATTCATATTAAAGGATTCCTCCCCTTACTTGACTCCCAGAAGGCTTGCACCCATGCTTGCTCATTCTACCTCCTTCTGCCTATAAGGAAGATTCCTATATTTCCTTCTATAGGAAAACTAAGTAATCCAAGAGAAAACAGTAATAATATAGTAATAATATTTAAGGGTTTCCTACTCAGGCCCTTAATCAGTATGAAAATTCTAAACCTTGAAGATGAAGAAATAATTACCTTTCAGAACTGGAAGATATGCTTCACCAAAATGAAGGAGTAACCAAGAGAAGTAAGAGGCAATTGAGATCCAGGAAAAGAAGCAGCAAAGGGACTTCCCAGGAGGACATTAAGGAAAATGCCAGCAGCAGAATTATGCAGAAGACAGAAAAGTCTAGATTAGAACAGTATAACAGGATGCTTTAGAAAGGATTTCTCTAGTGGGAGAAAAGTAGAATGAAAAGATTATCTAAAAAGTTAAACTCAGTGGAGAGAGTGTAGGAAGATTTAGCTAAAAATTCAAAGAAAGTCAACCAAATTTTTAATAAACTTTGTTGGCATATAATTAATGTACAATAAACTTTTCCATTTAAAGTGTACAATTCAGGACTTCCCTGGTAGTCCGGTGGTTAAGACTCCACAATCCCAATGCAGGGGGCGCGGGTCTGATCCCTGGTTGGGGAACTATGCTACATGCCGCGTGGCATGGCCAGAAAATTAATTAATTAATTAATTAAAAAATAGTACAATTCAATGTTTTTTTCACTTGTATATAACCATGAAATCACTGCCACAGTCAAGATGGAAATGTTTTCATTTCCATAACCCCCCAAGGATTTCTCATGCTTGTCTGCAGAACATTTCTTCCTGTCACCAGCTTCCAGAAACCAAAGATCTGCTTTCTTTCACTGTATATTAGTTTTCATTTTTTCTAAATTTATACAAATTGAATCAGATAGTATATACTGTTTTTACTCAGTATAACAATTTTGAGATTCATTCATATTGCTGTTGTCTTATAGCTCATTCTTTTTATTGCTGAGTAAATTATGCTGGATGTAACATATTCTACTTATTCATTCACACCTGTTGTTGGACAACTATTTACAGGTTTTGGAATTGTGAATAAATCTTTTGTGAAAATTCATGTCTTTGGACATAAATTTTCTCCTCTTTTGACCTAGGAATGGGCTGGCTGACTCATAAAATAGGTATACAGTTAACTTTAAGGAAATGCCAAAAGTAGCTGCACCATTTTACATTCTCACCAGCAGTCTATCAAAGTCTAGTTACTCCACATCCTTGCTTGGCTTAATTATGGACTCTCTATTCTGTTCCATTGATCTCAATGACTATTCTTACTCCAATAACACTGTTTTGATTATTGCTGCTTAATAGTAAGTCTTGAAATCATGTAGTGTTAAGTCCTCAAACTATACTCTTTAAAAATTGCTTTGGCTAGCCTAGGCAGTTTGCATTGCATAATATATATTTCCAGACAAATTTTAGTACCAATTGCATTAATATCTTAGATTTTCTATACATTAATATGGTAAATGTGATATCTTAATGCTGAGCCTTCTAATCTATGGACATAATATCTCTCCAATTATTTAGGTCTTCTTTATCTTGACAAGCTCACATAGTTTGCAGTTTACAGTGTACAAAGTACAGTATACAATGTTAGACTGATTCCTAAAGTATTTTTTTATGCTACTGTATGTGAAATTGCTTTAAAAATTCAGTTTGCTTATAGCATATGATAACACGTTTCATAATCGTATATTAACCTTATATTCTACAAACTTGCAAAATTCACGTAGTAGTTCTAAAAGCTGTTTACCTAATAAATCTGAAGGAATCTACAGCAGGGGTCCCCAAGCCCTGGGCCACGGAATGGTACCGATCCTTGGCCTGTTAGAAACTGGGCTGCACAGCAGGAGGCGAGGGGCGGGCAAGTGAGCAAAGCTTCATCTGTATTTACAGCCGCTCCACATCACTTGCATTACCGCCTGAGCTCCGGCTCCTGTCAGATCAGTGGTGGCCTTAGATTCTCATACCATGAACTGCACATGCGAGGGATCTAGGCTGCGCGCTCCTTATGAGAATCTAATGCCTGATGATCTGAGGGGGAGCTGAGGCAGTGATGCTGGCACAGGGAAGTGGCTGCAAATACAGATTATCATTAGCAGCGAGAGGTCTGACTGCACAGAGACCATAATAAATCAATTGCTTGCAGACTCTTATCAAAACCCCATCAGTGGGGCACCCCTGGTGGCGCAGTGGTTGAGAGTCCGCCTGCCGATGCAGGGGATACGGGTTCGTGCCCCGGTCTGGGAGGATCCCACGTGCCGCGGAGCGGCTGGGCCCGTGGGCCATGGCCGCTGAGCTTGCGCGTCCGGCCCTGTTAGGAACCGGGCCTCACAGCAGGAGGTTAGTGGCTGGCAAGCGAGTGAAGCTTCATCTGTATTTACAGCCACTCGCCATTGCTGGCATTACCGCCTGAGCTCCGCCTCCTGTCACATCAGCAGTGGCATTAGATTCTCATAGGAGCGCAAACCCTACTGTGAACTGTGCATGCGAGGGACCTAGGTTGCACGCTTCTTATGAGAATCTAATGCCCAGTGATCTGAGGTGGAGCTAAGGAGGTGATGCTGGAGCTGGGCAGTGGCTGAAAATACAGATTATCATTAGGAGAGAGGTTTGACTTCACAGAGACCATAATAAATCAATTGCTTGCAGGCTCATATCAAAACCCCATCAGTGGGCTTCCCTGGTGGTGCACTGGTTGAGAGTCCGCCTGCAGATGCAGGGGACACGGGTTCGTGCCCCGGTCTGGGAAGATCCCACATGCTGCGGGGCGGCTGGGCCCGTGAGCCATGGCCTCTGAGCCTGCGCATCCGGAGCCTGTGCTCCGCAACGGGAGAGGCCACAACAGTGAGAGGCCCGCGGACTGCAAAAAAAAAAAAAAACCCCATCAGTGAGTGGCAAGTGAAAACAAGCTCAGGGCTCACACTGATTCTGCATTATGGTGAGTTGTATAATTATTTCATTATATATTACAATGTAATAATAACAGAAATAAAGTGCATAATAAATGTAATGGGCTTGAATCATCTCGAAACCATCCTCCCCTCCCTCTCATCCATGGAAAAATTGTCCCCCACGAAACCTGTCCCTGGTGCAAAAAAGGTTGGGGACCATTCATCTATAGAACAATGATGTCATCTGCAAATAGTTTTACTTCAGCCTTTCTGACCTTTATGCCCTTTTATATCTTTTTTCTGCCCTTACTGAAATGACCAGGATGTCCAATACAATGTTAAACAGAAGTGGTAAGGGCAGACATCCTTGCCCTATCTCTAATCTTAGGGGAAAGGCATAATATATCACCATTAAGCATGATGTCAGCTGTGGGTTTTTGTGGATGCCCTTCATTAGGTTGATGTTATTTCTATTTCTAGTTCCCTAAGAATTTTTATTTCCAATCTAAAGGAGTATTGAATTTTGTCAAACAGTTCTCTTTTCTTGTCTCCCTCTACCGAAATTTGTTATGAATTTTTGTCTTTAGTTTGTTAATACACTGAGTTAAAATGACTGATTTAATAAAATTATATTAACCTTGCATGTCTGAAATAAACCCCACTTGGTCCTTTTTATATACTATTGGATTTGATTTGCTAATATTTTGTAAAGGAATACAGTATTTATGTCTACCAGAGATACAGAGCTGTATTTCTATATTCTTGTGATGTCTTTGACAAGCCTAGGTGTCACGGTTATGCTGCCCACGTAATGCATGTTGTAAAGAGTTTGTAAAGATTGGGATTATTTCTTTGAATATATGAAAAGAATATATTGGTGAAATTATATGGGTGTGTTTTCTTGGTGGGGGGGAATCAACAAATTCAGATTTTTTAGACATTGGTTTATTCACATTTTTTGTATCTTAAAAGCATTAAGAGGGGAAAATATAATCCTATATTTACCCATATATTTATTTTTTCTGATTCCCCTCATTAGTTCCTAAAGATCTGAGTTTGCCTTTGGTGTATTTCCCTTCAGTATGAAAAACTTCCTTCAGCATTTCTTGTAATGCAGGTCCGCCCACAACAGGTTCTCTTAATTTTCCTTTATCTGAAAACATCTTTATTTCATTTCATTTTTAAAGGATATTTTCATTGAATACAGAATTGTGAATGGAAAGTTTTTTCTTTCAACATGTTGTATCTTCTAGCCTCTATGGTTTCTAATGAGAAGTGTATGGTAATTTGAATCACTCTCCCCCAATATATGTGTTATTTCTCTGTGGCTACTTGCAAAATTTTTTAACTTTGGTTTTTACAGTTTGACTATGATTACTAAGATTATCCTGTTTCATGTTTGTTAAGCTTCTTGAATCTGTAAATTTATTTTTCACCATATTTGGTAAGCTTTTTACTATAATTTCTTCAAAAACTTTTTTACCCTCTTTTCTCCCTCTTGAGACTCATAAAACCCATTTAATTAGAAATTGCCCTAGAGATCCCTAAGGTTCTGTTCATTTAAACACAAACACAAAGACCTCAAAACCTCTAATAAGAATGACTTCTTTTGCTCTAAATTCAAAATCCTGATTTTCTGTCATCTTTATGTACTATAAATCCTATACAGTGAATGTTTTTCATTTCAGATATCATTCTTTTCAGTTCTAAAAGTCCCATTGGTTCTTTTATATATTTTGTCTCTGCTGAAACTGCCTACCTTTTCATTCATTATAAGCATATTTTCTTTTACCTCAAATAATTATATAAAAGCTACTTTAAAATCTTTGTCAGATAATTCCAACATCTAATTCATCTTGAACTTCGCATTCATTCATGTCTTTTCCCTTGAGAACATGCTGCAATTTCCTGGCTCTTTGTATGTTGAGTAATTTTGAGTTGATCTTGGACATTGCGAATGTTAGGTTGTGAATTCTGGATTCTGTTATATTACTCTGAAAAATAATGTTTTTTGTTTTAGCAGGCAACTTTTTGCTTAGACTCAAATGGCCAATTCTGTTGTATGTTTAATGGGCAGCATCTAGGACCTCATTTCAGAAAGCTTTCAGTCCTGCCTGCATACACATTGCTGAGGGGTCAGGTACAAATTTGGGCAGAGTGTTATACTCAGAATCTGGGGTTCCCCTTCTTTGGCTCTATTTTTCCAGATTATTTTATTAACTGGGCCCCTTTTGGTCCTTACAGCTAAAAAAATGGCAGTTTTCTTTAAAGGATAAGTTTTAGCTCCCCCAAGTCTCTGCCATGGTAGCAGTGACTCAGGTAACACTTCCGACTGCTTTCCAACTGCCTCATGCATGCATGGTTCAGGAGTCAGCCAGAGACTTGGGCAGAGGTTATACACACAATTCTGAGTTCCCCTTCTTGGCTTCTCTTTTGTGGGGTTCCCTCATTCTGCAGCAGCCCTGGTTGTACCAGGTACCTTCCCCAGGTTCTGCTGGTGAAAGACGCTGCCTGGTTTTCCTGTTGAAGTTTTAGCCACCCAGTGCCACCACTATAATGAAGACTTGACACTTATTCTACTCATTGCCAAATAATCTGTCCAACACTGAGATTAAAGTCAAAGACTTTAAATTATCCAAGCAGAGCATCTAACTCTTTTTTACAAATAAATACTAAATGACTAAATGTTAAATCTTCTTTAACAAGGAAATAGTCAAATCCTATCAGATTCAAACAAAATAAATCAATCGGTACTCTAAATTATAAGCAACAGAAAATGATTCTTACTCAAGAAGCAAAGGAATTTATTTAGAAGGTATCAGGCAACTTACATTGTTAAGAAATATGAATAAATGAGATCAGAAATGGAAAGGAATCAGGGGAGATTAGGCAAGAGAACCCCAGCTGAGACTGCACTGTGGGTGCCAGCTATATAGACAGGGCTGCTTCCTCTTCAGGACCTTGTGAGCCACTACTGGCACTGCTGCCACCACAGACTGGATGCTGCAGCTGCCAGCATCATCAGAAGAAAAACTTGTCTCTGCTTTTCCATATGATTCTGCTCCACAATCAAGGTAGAGCTAAGGGAGACAAGGAGGGGTAGGTGTAAGGGACGGTAGTGTAACAGCAGTCTGATTGGTTCAGCCTAATTCATATGTCCATATTAACTAAGGGGAGTTCAGTGGGTGGAGGGATACTGGGGTGGGAGGGAAAACTGAGTATCAGGCTTTTGCAGATCCATGTGGGAAACCTACTCTGACTCATGGTAGGGCATTCTTCAAAAGCAGAGAGGAGATTTTGAAAAAGCATGCCACTCATTAGCCTATTGGTTTTTTTTTGTTTTTGTTTTTGTTTTGCGGTACACGGGTCTCTCACTGTCGTGGGCCTCTCATTGTGGCCTCTCCCGCTGCGGAGCACAGGCTCCGGACGCGCAGGCTCAGCGGCCATGGCTCACAGGCCCAGCTGCTCCGCGGCATGTGGGATCTTCCCGGACCAGGGCAAGAACCTGTGTCCCCTGCATCAGCAGGCCACCACTGCGCCACCAGGGAAGCCCTAGCCTATTGTCTTTTTAAATCCACCCTTCTATACTGTTTTGTGCTACTGGACTGGGATGCTGCAAACTACATTTCTCCCCTGCTAGCCTCCTTTGTTACGTTCTCCCAATATGGGCAATATGCTAGATGGGAGTCTGGCAGCCAGGAAGAAGGTAGAAAAAACATGTGCTTTTCTTTGTTTACTGCTTCCCCTCAACATCTGCCCACCAAAGGTCCTTAACTCTGGCAGTGGCAGTCAGTTCCAGTCTCCATATTCTTTTAGAACTCCCTGAACCAGCCTCATCTAAGTGTACAGCTGTGGGGGAGGACAGGCTAAGTAGCAAGCTTATTTGTGCCACAGAAGCACAGAAAGAATAAAAGAATGAGAATCAGTAATTTGGAGCTCCAGGTTCCTTTGAAGCTACAAACAGAAAGACTGATTATAAGAAAGAAACAATTAGTCTGCCTAGATACCATCTCTAAAAATAGCCCAATTATCCCTCTAGCAGAAGATTAGAGGTTTTCTATTTGGGTATGTTGAACTAAAGGAACCCTTAAACTAACAGTGATCAAGGAAAGCTGAAAAAAAGGGTGCAATATTTAAAACAGGAAGGAAGATTAAGGCAAAGTCTATACTGAATAATAAGACCCCCACTCCCACCCCAATCTGATACCATTGCCTACCCAAAGCAATCAAGGCTTCCAGAGATGGCTGATTCCAGGACTGGAACAGGTAAGGTACACAATGAACTTGGAAAATCTTGAGCCTGAAGGTAAGGAAGTGCTTTTGGAGATGGGGAGGTGGTCATGGGGGGAATGTCAAAAGGACCAAAGAACCAACTCTAAGGGACTTCAATTAGTCAAATCAAGGGCAATTTGATCATCAAAATACATAAGTACAGCAGTTGACTGAATAATTCAGTAGCTCACTGAATAATTCAGGAATATATGAGTCCATTCTATTAACAAATAAAGACAGGGTTTTTAAAAAACAAAAACGAAACAGTAGAATGCTGACTGATAAATGTGGAAGCGGTTTATAGAGCTGGAAGATCTCCATTTTGCAATCATTATAGAAACGATTGGGTGGGGCAGGCATCATAAATGGTCACTAAGTCAAAAAAGGAAAATTCTGATGAAGAACAGGATTTTTACATGGTCTTAAAATGTCTTCCCAGGGAGCTTACATTCTAATTTCAAGGAGAAAAACAGTCACTATAAACAGAAAAACTGGACAATCCCTTGACTGGATGATTGAAATTAATACCACATATGAGAGGCAAACAGAAACATGTGCCTCTGATGTGATACCCTGGGAAGGACATCACATCATTTTAGTAGTATTTTGCCAGGGATGCACAACCTGAATCTAATCATGAAAAACTATAAGATAAACCCCAAATGAATAACATTCTATGAAATAACTGGCCTGTATTTTTCAAAAATATGAGTGTCATGCCAGACTAAGAAAGGCTAAGGAACTGCTCCAGATTAAAATAAACCAAGAGACATGACAACTAAATGCAATATATACTCTGGACTGGATTCTGTACTGAAAGGAAAAAATATGCTATAAAGGAAACTGTTGGAACAAGCGATAAATGTAGACTGTAAATTAGAAAAAGGTATTATATAAAACTTCCTGAATTTGATAGCCAAATTACATACTTAGTAAGAGCATATCTTTTCTTTTGGAAATTACACACTCAAGTATTAAGGGGAAAAGAAGTATGATGTATGCAACGTATTCTCAAATGACCCAGAAAAAAGTGTGTGTGCGTGTGTATGTGTGTAGAGGGAAAGAATGATGAAAGAAATGTTGTAATGTTAAAATACTGGTGAATCTAGGTATTTATGGGAGTTATCTACATTACTCTTACAACCTTTCCATATGAAATTATTTCAAAATAAAGGTTACATAAAGATACCAGTAGTCAACTCTACCCTTTCTCTACTCACAACAGTCCCCTCTGACAGCCAGCTGCTTTTTTTTTTAACATCTTTATTGGAGTCTAATGGTTTTACAATGGTGTATTAGTTTCTGCTTTACAACAAAGTGAATCAGCTATACATATACATATCTCCTCCCTCTTGTGTTTCCCTCCCACCCTCCCTATCCCACCCCTCTAGTGGTCTCATAGCACTGAGCTGATCTCCCTGTACTATTCGGACAGCCAGCTGCTTAATCTCTCCTTACATCTCATTGTTAAGGGGAACCAATGTCATCAAATATTTGAGAAAACTTCTAACATTAAAATCAAAGACTAAACACGCCAGGGGGGAAAAAAAAGGAATTCTGAAGAAATCAATGATGTGAGGACCAAAAGATAAATTTACACACACACACACACACATACACACACACACACACACATCATACATGCACATCCATGCACACACAAACATACACAACTTGTAACTCCAAACAGGCCCTCTTCTCTGATATCTTGACTTTTAGTTAATTGCCTCCTCCATCTTCTCTTCAGTGCCTAAGAGGCAGCTCAACATATCCAAAACTGATCAGCTGATTCGCCTCCCTAAACTTCTCCTCTTGCAGGCTTCCTTCCACATTTCTGTAAATGGTAACTACTAGTTGCTTAGACCTGAAGTCATCTGACTCCTCATTTTCCTCACACCTCATAAGGAATCCATCAGCAAATCTGCAAATCTTGTCTGCTCTACCTTCAAAATAAATCTGGAATCCAACCATTTCTCATAATCTTCACCAAGGCTACTCTGGTCCAAGCCACCACTGTCTCTCAACTGGATTACTTGCAATAGCCTCCTACAGCTGCCTGATTTTATTTTCCTGCTTCCATTCCTGCCTCCTACAATTTATTCTTAACACAGCAGCCAAAAGTGATCCTGTTACAAGGATCAAATCACTCCTCTGCTCAAGCCTCCGATAACTTCCCATGTCACTCAGCATGAAAGCCAAAGTACTTATAATAACCTACAAGGCTCTACATGGTCAGGTCCCACAACCTCTCTGCCTTCTTTTCCTACTACTTTCCCCCTTGTCTACTCCACTCCAGCCATACAGGCCTCCTTAGAATTCCTCAAAGTGGCCCAGGAGGGCCTTTATAACTGCTGCTCCTTTCCCAGTCACCTATCCTGATTCCTTTTCCTCCTTGAATCTTCTATTCAAATACCCCATTTCACCCATTATAAAAACTACCCCCTTTTAAAATCTCTGAAATAAGGACAAATCTTACTTGATATCAACTAGAATTGGCAACGTGGCATATAAAATAATGGTGCATCGTAAATTTAGTGGCATCAAACTCAGTAAAATACAGTAATACTTTGCCAGAGAAACCTTCCAAGATTACCCTACAATAAAAGATGCTAAAATAACAAAACCTTCTTAACAAATATATGTTAGTTTAAAAGAGCAGACCCTGATAACAGATTCCCAGGCAAAGTCACTCTGATTAACTTCATGGCCCCCAACTGCATATTATCTTCCCCAAGATTTCTTCTGTTTTTATTTGTAAACCTAATTTGTAAATCTTCAGGAAAATATATAGGAAAGCGAATTATAAGTATTCATTATTCATTTCAACTTTTTTCATTTAACATATTGACTTGATATACCCTCTGGGTAGTTTGTCTCTTATTTTTACCACAATTTTGAGAATTTCTGAATAAACAAAACCCTCAATTTTTACCCTCAAATAAAGGTTACACCATGAACCAGGCAGCCCCCAATTTCTTCATTTTTAATATGCTTTAACATGTGCGCTGTTTAATACAGTAGTCATTAGCCATGTGTGACGAATTTGAACTGAGATGTGTTGTAAGTGAAAATACACACTGGATTTTGAAGACTTGGCATAAAATAAGACATCTCAGTAATAATTTTTATGACTATAAATTAGGATGATAATATTTTGGATATATAAAGTTAAATAAAATATAATAAATTAATCATTCTTAATGTGGCTACTAGAAAGTTTTTAATGACACATGTGGCTTGCATTTGTGACTCACATTATATTTAAATTAATATCTAGTGATAGGTAGTGAAAGTGATATTTTGAGATATCTGCAATACAGGTAATGCCATGTGACACTATCTGTAATTTCTGTTGGTAAAAAAGTCACAGATACTGGCAATATTACTGTGATTTTTGTCTACATTAATAATTAAAGAAAATGCTAAATTTCACTTAAAAGTTAGTGAAAATAAAGTTGTAATCCTTTCCCACCATGTTTGCAAATCCCTTGTGCACTTGTAATGGAATTTTATTGGTAATGGTCTACAACTAAAAAAAGACCCTGTCCGGGCTTCCCTGGTGGCGCAGTGGTTGAGAGTCCGCCTGCCGATGCAGGGGACACGGGTTCGTGCCCCGGTCTGGGAAGATCCCACATGCCGCGGAGCGGCTGGGCCCGTGAGCCATGGCCGCTGAGCCTGCGCGTCCGGAGCCTGCGCGTCCGGAGCCTGTGCTCCGCAACGGGAGAGGCCACAACAGTTAGAGGCCCCGCGAAAAGAAAAAAAAAAAAAAAAAAAAGACCCTGTCCCAAGAATCATAAAAAGCAAACTTTTGCATCCATGCACATTTCCTATTATGATAAAACTATACTATTTCATAGTAAGTAAATTAATATAAACAAACATCTTTTGATATGTTGCACTCTACCTAAAATATATCTTGGCCAAAAATAACTTTATTTAGCTCCAGTCATCTTCTTCAACAATTCTGAATAACATCTAACAGTTTATGAAAATCAAATCCATAACAGAAATAGAAATATTTGCTCTTATTCAACTGACAGGCTTTTTATAAAGGCATTATGCTAGACACTAGAAATCATAATCCCGTAAAGGAACTTCTGTTCAAAATAATGTGATGGCAGAGTCCCAAATACACTATATGTTTGTAATGATAACACTACTGGTATGTTACAAAACTGGTATGTTACAAAACTGTACCACAATTTATTTGATTGTGACTGCTTCACGATCAAAGTACATTTTAATGACCTTAACTTAGCTCTGAAAACTGATTCTTTCCAAGTCTTCTGAATAGCAATAACAACTTAATAACTTGAAAATATTCATGTCTCTTCCAAAACAAATTTACTTTTTCATAGAACTTGCAAATACAACGGGAATCTGTTTCTTTGTTTTTGGGGGGTTTTTTTGCGGTACGCGGGCCTCTCACTGTTGTGGCCTCTCCCGTTGCGGAGCACAGGCTCCGGACGCGCAGGCTCAGCGGCCATGGCTCACAGGGCCCAGCTGCTCCGCGGCATGTGGGATCTTCCTGGACCGGGGCACGAACCCGTGTCCCCTGCATCGGCAGGCAGACTCTCAACCACTGCGCCACCAGGGAAGCCCAGGAATCTGTTTTTAACAAGCCTTCTAAATGATTCTAGATGAACACTTAATGTTTGGGAACCACTGGGCTAATGGAAATCCTTCCACCTTGAAACAGGAGTGGGCAATTACTATTTCTCCTATAAGAATCAAAGGCACAAAACAAGATAAAAGCACATATATGAAAAGGTTAAATATACAATATAAGGTAATATTTATTTGGTTATGTATAAGGAGAGTATTATGACTACCAAAGGAGTTGATGTGCAAAATACCTAGCACAATGCTTACCACATAACTGCCATGCAGTCTATGTTTCTTTTCTAAAAATCTTACAGTTAAGACAAAAAGACAAGGAGCAGTTCTTTGAAAAGTTGTGGTTTAGACTGAGCCCAAAGGAAAGATACGTGTTTGATAATGGAGGAGGAAAAAGACATTTTATTCTAGGTAAACACAGAATTCAATGGGCAATGTTAGCAGAGAATGTCAAGGTGCCAGTTATACAAACAGCCAGGTTGGTGTAGAGGATGTTCATCTCTTCTCCTTATAACTAACTATTCCATTTCTGAGACAATCGCTAACCTTAACAGTTTCCCAAAGTCTGAACCTTTTACACACATTCAGATTGCTAGCAATAATAGCACAACTAATAGCAACTTCTCTGCCCTTATATATAACCACTTGATTGATCTAAATGTCAGATCAACTATCAAAGTCCAGTGAAGAAGCACTTAAGAAAATTAGATGGAATAAACCACCAGTCATGTCCATTCTCTTCTTGAGCACAGCTAGTCTTCTTGCTTTAGGAGAGTGGTTCTAAACTTTAGCACGCATCAGAATCATCTGGAGGGTCTGTTACGACAGAGTGCTGGACCTCATAACCAGAGCTTATTCATTAGGTCTGAGGTGGGGCCTGAGAATTTGTATTTCTAACAAGTCCACAGCTGATACTGATGCTACTGGCCTGGATATCACACTTTGAGGACAACATCCTCTGCCTGTGTTCCTCTTATTTAATACTTCCTTGT
Source organism: Lipotes vexillifer (assembly GCF_000442215.2). Taxonomy (NCBI): domain Eukaryota; kingdom Metazoa; phylum Chordata; class Mammalia; order Artiodactyla; family Lipotidae; genus Lipotes; species Lipotes vexillifer. The sequence continues at coordinate 1,201,846 of NW_006788448.1, read as the reverse complement.
TTTGAAATGGCACATTTTCCAGAAGAATGTAAAATGTGTGTTTCTTACTTATTATGAAAATTTTCAAACATACGCAAAAATAAAGAACGACCCCCACATACCACTATTCAACAGTTATTAACTCAGTCTTTCTTGTTTCCTCTATACCCTCACAAATTCACACCTCACTAAATGCATTATTCTGAAGCAAATTCAAAACATCACTCCATCTTTAGAGATCTAATTATGTATCTCTAAAATAAAACATTTTTAAAAAACCACAAGAAGTAAATTTTTTAAGACCTTCATATTTTAAAATGCTTTTATCTGCCCTTATACTTCCTTAGTGGTTTGGCTGGATACAGAATTCAGGGTCGAAAATATTTCTTCAGAAGAAGGAAGGCATGGCCTGTTGCATTTTAGCTTCCAGGGTTGTTCTTGAGAAGTCCACAGTTACTTTGAATCCTTATCCTTTGCTGTGATCTGTTTTTTTTCCCTCTGAAGCATTCAGGATCTTCTTTCTTCTCAGTGGTCTGACTCACCTCAAATGTTTCTTTTATGATTTTTTTTCCATCTGTTATGTTGGCCCCTCCTTGGCCCTTTCAGTACGAAAACTCATGTCCTCTATTTCCATAAATTTTTCTTGCATTCTTGCATTGATGATTCTTTTCTTCTCTGTTCTCTCTTCCTGAAGCTCCCATTGTTCAAATCTCAAAACTCTTGGATGATTCCTTTAATTTTGTCTTTTCTCCTATTCACTATCTTTTTTTCGTTTTTCTACTTTTTTGGGAAATGTTTATAATTCTACCTTCTGACCCTCCCAATTTTTTTCCATCACTGCGACCATATTTATAATTTCTAAGAGCTCTTTTTTGCTGTACAGCAGTGATTCAGTTATACATGTATGTGTGTATGTGTGTGTGTGTGTGTACATATTCTTTTCCATATTATTTTACATTATGGTTTATTACAGGATATTGAATATAGTTACCTGTGTTATATGGTAGGACCTGGTTGTTAATCCATTCTGTATAATAGTTTGCATCTGCTAATCCCAAACTCTCAATCCATGCCTCCACCACCCCCCTCCTCGGAGGCAACCACAAGTCTGTTCTCTATATCTGTGAGAACATCTTAGCTCTTTTTTTTTTATTATTAATTTTTATTGGAGTATAGTTGCTTTACAGTGTCATGTAAGTTTCTTTCTGTACAGCAAAGTAAATCAGTCATACGTATACATATATCCACTCTTTTTTAGATTTCCTTCCCATTTAGGTCACCACACAGCATTGAGTAGAGTTCCCTGTGCTATATACACTAGGTTCTCATTAGTTATCTATTTTATGCATAGTAGTGTATATATGTCAATCCCAATCTCCCAATTCATCCCATCCCCCCTTTTCCCCTCGGTAAGATAAGTTTGTTCTCTACATCTGTGACTCTATTTCTACTTTGCAAATAAGCTCATCTCTACCATTTTTCTAGATTCCACATACAGGTGATATCATACAATATTTGTTTTTCTCTTTCTGACTTACTTCACTCTGTATGACAGTCTCTAGGTCCATCCACGTCTCTGTAAATGTCACTATTTTGTTCCTTTTTATGGCTGAGTAATATTCCACTGTATATATGTACCACATCTTCTTTATCCATTCCTCTAGTGAAGGACATTTAGGCTGCTTCCATGTCCTGGCTATTGTAAATAGTGCTGCAATGAATATCAGGGTGCAACCATAATTCAAAAGGATGCATATACTCTTCTTCCATTTTTATAGTATATTTATTTATTTATTTATTTATTTTTTTGGTTGCATTGGGTCTTTGTTGCTGCACATGTGCTTTCTCTAGTTGCATCGAGCAGGAGCTACTCTTCGTTGCAGTGTGCAGGCTTCTCACTGCAGTGGTTTCTCTTGTTGCGGAGCTCGAGCTTTAGGTGCGTGGGCTTCAGTAGTTGTGGGACATGGGCTCAGTAGTTGTGGCTCGCGTGCTCTAGAGCGCAGGCTCAGTAGTTGTGGCGCACGGCTTAGTTGCTCCGTGGCATGTGGGATCTTCCTGGACAAAGGATCAAACCCATGTCCCCTGCATTGGCAGGCAGATTCTTAACTACTGCACCACCAGGGAAGTCCCAATAGTATACTTTTTGATTTAATGATTCCAAATACTCTTAGCTCTTTGAGAATACTAACAAATTTTCTTATTTTTGTGGAATATTTGAGTAATTTGTTGCCTAGTATTGCATTTACTCTCTTGATCTCTTTCATACTGAAAACTTTCCTCATATGCCTGGTAGTTGTTGACTGTTCATTTTTAAAAGTGGAGGATCTAAAAACTGATGGGAAGCTGTAAGGCCATGGATAGTTTAGTCAAAGATGGGCTTCACTGTGGGATAATGTAGTTGGTCTACTTTGTTGGGGAAGCTCTAATGCTATCATTAGGTCTTTCCTCTTGAGCTGGTTGGATTCTCTAGAAAAGACTCCAGCAACCTCTTGCCCTGAGAGTGAAAGTTTGTTAGCTAGTGTTTTGAGAACCAAGTGCGGAAGAGGAGTGGGATGGAATGGAGGGAGGTTTCAGTATTCAGTCAGCATACTTAATCACCCTCTATTCCTTGCTTTCAATTTTTTTCTAGTGCCTATTTCCCCTCTCTCCAGCCCAGAGATCACTATTTTATCCACCCTAAAAGAATAATACACCATCTTTTGTCAGGTTAGGGATGGGTCAATCACCCAACTGCCCACAGTTGGGGGAGAAAAATCTGGGAATGTGATTGTTTCTTAAACTGATATTTGACTCATCTTCCTTATTTACAACTTCCACTCCCAGTCCTTATTTCAAGAGGTATCTGGTACTGCTGAAGTATTATATAGTTGTGATGGAAATCTAGTTCACAGCATTCCCAACTCATAGCTTAGGAGTTGGACTTCTCAGATCTACAAACTCACTTAGTACTGGTCCATGTTTTCCAGCTTCTAAAATTCTGTCTTCCATTGTCTCCTCACTTTTCTCCCTTTTGGGATTAAAAAAATTTTTTTTTTTTTTTTGCGGTACGCAGGCCTCTCACTGTTACGGCCTCTCCCGTTGCGGAGCACAGGCTCCGGACATGCAGGCTCAGCGGCCATGGCTCACGGGCCCAGCTGCTCCGCGGCATGTGGTATCTTCCCGGACCGGGGCACAAACCCGTGTCCCCTGTATCGGCAGACGGACTCTCAACCACTGCGCCACCAGGGAAGCCCGGATTAAAAAACTTTTTACCACTTTACTATTCTTTTTATGGGCAAGGAGATAGAGTAGATGAATCTTTACCTGGATGAACTTCCTAATTTTTTAAAAGCCAAATGAAACCACTTGAAGTCCTTCATAACAGGAGAAAACCTCACTTTATGAAATTGGGTTTATACATAAGTTTTCAAAAATTATTACCCAACCCGATCTCCCACCCTCAAGACATTATCACTTTAGAGACCACCTTAATTTCTGGATGAGCTTCAACTGGTCATGACTTCTTGGTCTCTTGATTCCTTATAATCAATTTATAAATGATCTTTTTCTTTTTTAAGTGATAAATCCTCACTAATGAGAACATATATTTTTAAAAGAAGTAATTGTTGCATAACATATATCTCTACTTGGGGACTAAGAGCGTATCTCATTCTTTTTATCAGCTATGGTCTCCTTCCTTAGATGAAGAAAGGACAGAGATCAAGCCTACACAGCACTCACTCCAAGGAAGAAACTCAACAGTAATACCAGCTTCCCTGGTGAAATCACTACCTGATGAGTTGTCAGCTTGTAACTTTAAATCTAAAGCTTTGTCACTTGAATTAAATGGCAGTGTGCCACTGTAGACCCAAACTAAAAAATTAAAATTAAAAAAATTGTGAGAAATGTTGCCTCCATACAAATAACCTAAGAAAAGAACTAATAATGGTGCTGCTATCTTTGGAAACTACTCTGGGAAATAAATAAGCTTCAAAGGTTCCCAAAAATTCAGCAAAATATATATTCAAATGTAATTTATTTTCTAATAACAGTGACAAAAATCAATCTGTTAGGTTGGCAGAAAATATTTGCCAAATACATGTCTGAAATTATGGTATCTGGAATATATAAATAACTTTCATAACTCAATATTAAGAAGATGAAAAGAAACAAAAGATTTGAACAGACATACCATCAAAGAGATATATAAAAAGCAGATGAAAAGATATACAACATCATTAGTCATTAGGAAAATGCAAATTGAAACCACAATGAGATATCACTACACACCTACTAGAATAGTTAAGATAAAAAACAAAACAAACAAACAAAAAACCCAAAAAACAGGTACTGACAAAAATGTTGAGCAACTGGAATTCTCATACACTGTTGGTAGAAATATAAAATGGTACTGCCACTTCAGAAAACAGTTTAGCAGTTTCTTTCTTTTTTTTTTTTTTTTAAAAAAAAGGAAATAGAGACACAGATGTAGAGAACAAATGTATGGACAACAAGGTGGGAAAGCGGGGGGCAGGGGGTGCGATAAACTGGGAGATTGGGATTGACATGTATACACTAATATGTGTAAAATAGATAACTAAGAAGAACCTGCTGCACAGGGACTTCCCTCGTGGTGCAGTGGTTAAGAATCCATTTGCCAATGCAGGGGAGGCAGGTTCGAGCCCTGGTCCAGGAAGATCCCACATGCCACAGAGCAACTAAACCTGTGTGCCACAACTACTGAGCCTGCGCTCTAGAGTCCAGAAGCTACAACTACTGAGCCCACGTGCCACAACTACTGAAGCCTGCACACTGCAACGACGAGTAGCCCCCGCTCACTGCAACTGGAGAAAACCCACACGCAGCAACAAAGACCCAACACAGCCAAAAATTAAATAAATAAATAAATAAATAAATAAATGGTTATTAAAAAAAAAAAGAACCTGCTGCGTAGCACAGGGAGCTCTACTTCACTGTACAGTAGAAACTAACACAACATTGTAAAACAATTATACCCCAGTTAAAAAAAAAAAGATTTCTTTTTTTTTGATGTGGACAATTTTTAAAGTCTTTATTGAATTTGTTACAATATTGCTTCTGTTTTATGTTTTGTTTTTTGGCCTCAAGGCATGTGGGATCTAGTTTCCTGACCAGGGATCAAACCCACACCCCCTGCATTGGAAGGCGAAGTCTTAACCACTGGACCACCAGGGAAGTCCCTGGCAGTTTCTTATAAAGTTAAACATACACCTACCATAGGACCCAGCAATCCCATTCCTAGGTATCTGCCCAAGAGAAATAAAACATTTACACAAAGACCTGTACTTGAATGTTTAGCAGCCTTACTTATGGTAGCCCAAAACTGGAAACATAAATCTATCTGGTGGTGAATGGATAAACAAACTTTGGTACATACATATGGTGGAACAGTACTCAGTAATAAAAAGGAGTAAGTTAGGGATACATGTAACACAGATGACTCTCAAAAACATTACACTAAATGAAAAGCCAGACACAAAGAGCTGCATACTGTATGATTCCATTTATATAACATTCTGGAAAAGATAAAACTATCAAAACAGTGGTTGCCAGAGACTGGGGATGGGGAGGTAACCAATTACAAAGGGGCAGGCGAGAATTTTCTGGGGTGATGAAAACTGTCTATAATCTGATGGTGGTAGTGATCACATGAGTATATACATTTGTGAAAACTATAACTGCACACTTTAAAAGGGTGAATTTTACTGAGTGTAAATTATGCCTAAATAAATCTGGTTTTTTAAAAGGTACAATATGCCTTAAAAAAAAAACCACACACAATAAATAGTAGAACAAGGGAAAAAAACAATCTGTCAGGAACATGCAGAAAGCATACAAACAGTTAACCATTTATATATTATATATTTTATACACACATACATATAATTTCTTTTAAGTTGTGAAACAGAACCACTTGGTTCCACTGAAGGAAATTGCTTACAGGAAATGCATGAGAACCTGTTCAAATATGACATGTCACATATTCCGGCTTTAGTAAGTCACTTGCATCTTTTTCTCCTTAATAAAAAGCTTTGCCAGCTTCTCCTTTCTTCTTTTAAAACTGTAGGCTCTATTTCTAATACAAACATATCACAAAATAAACTTAAAGAAATCTGAGTGCCTCTTATGTTGCCAAGAACAAAAGTACAAGTGCTTTTGTTATTCTGTTTAATGCACATAATCATTGCACCCTTAGAACTTATGCACCCATCTTTAACCACTTTAGTTATCTGTTCAAAGGTACCTTTAGCCATAAGAAGCAGAGCCAAGATCTAAATCCAGGTTTAACTTCAGAGCGCATGAACGATATTTTAAGCACTTTGGAAATTAAGATAAAATGCTAAATAAAAAATACTAAATATGTATAGCACAGGAATTATAGCCATTATCTTATAATAACTTTTGATGGAGTATAAACTGTAAAACTACTGAATCACTATGCTGTACACCTGCAAGTAATATAATATTGTAAATCAACTGTATTTTAATTAAAAAAAAATACTAAGTAAAAACTGGTATATGTGAAGCTTAAAAGACCTTCAGAGAAACTAAGAAAACAAGCTTCTTGCTAACTATTTCAAGCAGGCAAATGTAGAAAATTTTGTGTATTCCTTGCTTTAAGGAAACTTGAATGCTAAAATACAAACTATATTTATTAGAGATTTAACAGAAGACAGTAATAATAAATTACAAATTTCTTTTCACTTTTTTTATTTAGAAAAAAAATTGATAAAATTTACATGTAAGTAAGAAGCATATATCTCAAACAGAGCTTCTTAGGATTAAAAGGAAAAAAAAACACCCTTTTTATCTTAATAAGATGCTTTGTTCAAAACAAATTTTAAAGAGTTGCTTTATAAATATTTAACAGTCAGGTTCCTGCAAGTCTTACACAACATAAAATGCATTGTATATGCATTTTTCCTATGCTCACTGACATACAATAAAATAACACCAGGTCGGCTTCCCAGGTGGCGCAGTGGTTGGGAGCCCGCCTGCTGATGCAGGGGACGCGGGTTCGTGCCCCGTTCTGGGAGGATCCTACATGCCGTGAAGCGGCTGGGCCCATGAGCCGTGGCCGCTGGGCCTGCGCGTCTGGAGCCTGTGCTCTGCAACGGGAGAGGCCACGGCAGTGAGAGGCCCGTGTACCGCAAAAAATAAAATAAAATAAAATAACACCAGGTGGGAATCGGGAGACTTGAGTTCTAGTCTTAACGCTGATACTTTCATGGGTTATGGGTTATGGGTTACATTGCATACCCCCAAATCTGTATGTTGAAGCCCTAATCTGAAGTATGTCAGAATGTGAATTTATTTGAAAATAGGGTAACTGGAGATGTAATTAGTTAGGATGAGGTCACACTGGAGTGGAATAGGCCCCTAATCTAACTTGGTGTTCTTATAAAAAGGGGAAATCTGGACACAGTTACATGCACAGGGAGGATGCCATGTAAACATGAATGAAGAGATTGGGATGACGCATATATAAGCCAAGGAATGCCAAAGATTGTCAGCACACCATCAAAAGCAACAGAAGGAACCAACACTGACAACATCTTTATCTGGACTTCCAGCCTCCAGAACTATGAGACAATAAATTTCTGTTATTTAATTCAGTAAAGTTGGGGGATACAAAATTAACAGAGAAATCTGTTGCATTTCTACACACTAACAACGAACTATCAGAAAGAGAAATTAAGGAAATAATCCCATTTACCATCATGTCAAAAAGAATAAAATACCTAGGAATAAACTTACCTAAGGAGGCAAAAGAACTGTACTCTGAAAAACTATAAAATACTGATGAAGAAACTGAAGATGACACAAACAGATGGAAAGATATATACCATGTTCTTGGATTAGAAGAATCAATATTGTTAAAATGACCATACTACCCAAGGCAATCTACAGATTCGATGCAACCCCTATCAAATTACCGATGGCATTTTTCACAGAACTAGAACAAAAAACTTAAAATTTGTATGGAAACACAAAAGACCCTGAATAGCCAAAACAATCTTGAAAAAGAAGAACGGAGCTGGAGGAACAACACTCCCTAACTTCAGACTATACTACAAAGCCACAGTCATCAAAACAGCATGGTACTGGCACAAAAACAGACATATAGATCAATGGAACAGGACAGAAAGCCCAGAAATAAACCTGTGCACTTATGGTCAATTAACCTACGACAAAGGAGGCATGGATATACAATGGAGAAAAGACAGCCTCTTCAATAAGTGGTGCAGGGAAAACTGGACAGCTACATGTAAAAACAATGAAATTAGAACATTTTCTACACCATATACAAAAATAAACTCAAAATGGATTAAAGACCTAAATGTAAGACCAGATACTATAAAACTCCTAGAGGAAAACATAGGCAGAACACTCTTTGACATAAATCACAGCAATATCTTTTTGGATCTGTCTCCTAGAGTAATGGAAATAAAAGCAAAAATAAACAAATGGGCCCTAATTAAACTTAAAAGCATTTACACAGCAAAGGAAATCATAAACAAAACAAAAAGACAACCTACGGAACAGGAGAAAATATTTGCAAATGATGTGACCAACAAGGGCTTGATTTCCAAAATATGCAAACAACTTATACAGCTCAATTATCAAAAAAACAAACCAATTAAAAATGGGCAGAAGACCTAAATAGACATTTTTCCAAAGAAGACATACACATGGCCAAGAGATATGAAATGATGGTCAACATCGTTAATTATTAGAGAAATGTAAATCAAAACTACAATGAGGTATCACCTCATACCAGTCAAAATGGCCATCATTAAAAAGTCCACAAATAACAAATGCTGGAGAGGGTATGGAGAAAAGGGAACCCTCCTACACTGTTGGTGGGAATGTAAATTACTGTAGCCACCATGGAAAACAGGATGGATGCAGGTTCCTTAAAAAATTAAAAATAGAGTTGCCACATGATCCAGCAATCCCACTCCTGGGCATATATCCAGAGAAAATGATAATTTGAAGATACATGCACCTCAGTGTTCACTGCAGCACTATCTACAACAGCCAAGACATGGAAGCAACCTAAATCTCCACTGACAAATGAATGGATAATGAAGATGTGGGGTGTGTGTGTGTGTGTGTGTGTATAAAATATGAATATTACTCAGCCATAATAAAAAAGAATGAAATATTGCCATTTGCAGCAACATGGATGGACCTAGAGATTACTAAGTGAAGTAAATCAGACAGAGAAAGACAAATATATGATACCACTTATATGTGGAATCTTAAAAGATGATACAAATGAGCTTATTTACGGAACAGAAATAAACTCATAGACACAGAAAGCAAACTTATGGTTACCAAACGGGAAAGGGGGTGTGGGAGGGATAAATTAGGAGTTTGGGATTAGCACATACAAACTACTGTATATAAAATAAACAACAAGCACCTGCTGTATAAACCAGGGAACTAGATTCAGTATCTTATAATAACCTACAATGGAAAAGAATCCGTATATAGATATATGTATATACATATAATATATATATTATATATATACACACAAATATCTGAATCACTTTGCCATACACCTGAAACACTGTAAGTCAACTATACTTCAATTAAAAAAAAAAAAAGACAGCCAGTTTGCAGTTCTTTGTTATGGCAACCCTAACAAACTAACACATTTTGTAATTACATAATTTTGGATAAGCTATTTCAACATTCTTGGCTCTACATTTCAACTGGTATCTTTCTTTATATTTTTCCTCTTCCAAAACCTCTCACCAAATATTTTATATATTTCCCACTATATCTAATTATTTGAGTTACATTTCAGTTACCTAAAGATGGAAGATAATTATTTCCAAATGAACTGCTGAACAGATAATATTAGTTTCTAAAGGCATAAATCTTAGTAGTATAAGGTTCTAATTTCTTTAGAAATTCACTGGCAAATGCTCCTCAAATGAAGAGAATTATCAACTAGTATCTATCTTATGCTTTTACTGGTCGATATACCTTCCTCTCTTTCCTTTGGTTCTTACTAACACAGTTCAATAGAGCAAAATTGCATATTTGATAAAAAGCGAACTTCTTGGACTTCTTACTAATCTGGAGTTCCTCGTATGATGATTAGTTATGGCCCTACTCATCTTTGGTGAGATCCAATTTGCTGAACATCAATTTAAATCACAATTTTTTACTTTAAAATCCCACATTTGAAAACTTTAAAAATTAAAAATTTGTTTTTCTTCCAGTTTTACTGACAAATATAGTTTACTCAAAAACTGTTTAGGGCTTCCCCGGTGGCGCTGTGGTTGAGAGTCTGCCTGCCGATGCAGGGGACACGGGTTCATGCTCCGGTCCGGGAAGATCCCACATGCCGCGGAGCAGCTGGGCCCGTGAGCCATGGCCGCTCAGCCTGCACGTCCGGAGCCTGTGCTCCGCAATGGGAGAGGCCACTACAGTGAGAGGCCAGCGTACCGCAAATAAAAAAAAAACTGTTTAGATCTGACTACTCTTTATTTGGCACTTAAAAAATTTTTTGTTTAATGATCCTTTTCAATTTTTAACACTTCCTTCCCTTTCTTTTTTAATTTAAATTTAAATTTTATTTATTTATTTTTGGCTGTGTTGGGTCTCCGTTGCTGCACGCGGGCTTTCTCTAGTTGCAGTGAACAGGGGGCTACTCTTCGTTTCAGCGCGTGGGCTTCTCTTGTTGCGGAGCAAGGGCTCTAGGCACGTGGGCTTCCGTAGCTGTGGCTCGTGGGCTCTAGAGCACAGGCTCAGTAGTTGTGGTGCACAGGGCTTAGCTGCTCCGCGGCATGTGGGATCTTTCCAGACCAGGGATCAAACCCGTGTCCCCTGCATTGGCAGGCAGACTCTTATCCATTGCGCCACGAGGGAAATCCCCTTCCCTTTCTTTTACATCTCTGTTGGCTTCTTTAATTGTGCCAGGATCTTTAAATTTCCTCCCTTCTAACCCCTACCTACTTAAGAGCTACTTGGCTTAAAATTTTTTTCAATGTAGCAGTAAACATTTTCATTACCTTTCAGTTTTCCATCTGAGAATATTGAAACACTAAATTGATGAATAAATTTTACTATATCCAACCTATAATAAGAATAATACGAATCCCATTCATTTGGTAATTAAAGAAGTTTTACAAGATAGTAGGTATACAAAGTCAGATATCTAAGGTAAGACTTGGGACTATAGATAGAGCTTAGGCAAACCAATTCTAAAGACATTACTATTTCCATTTTACCAAAAATCTCTACCTACCTAATTCCTGAAATGTCTTCTAATCTCAGTAGCTACAAACCACTTCTTTTATTTTCACAAAAGGATCATTAGCAGTTTAAAGAACTGATTAATGAAGTATTAGCAATATAATTTTATATATGGTACAAAAAGGAATAGACAAACCAACTGAAGAGGAGAGAGTCCAGAAACAACCTCAAATACACATGGTAATGTAATATACAATAAAGGTAACATTTCAAACCAGTGAGGACAAGGTGAATTTTTCAATTAATGGTATTAGACTACATGGTTAGCCATTTGGGAAAAAATTAAAAAGCTAAATTCCCATATAGCTTCTTTTTTTTTTTTTTTTTTTGTGGTACGCGGGCCTCTCACTGTTGTGGCCTCTCCCGTTGCGGAGCACAGGCTCTGGACGCGCAGGCTCAGCGGCCATGGCTCCCGGGCCCAGCTGCTCCGCGGCACATGGGATCTTCCTGGACCGGGACACGAACCGGTGATCTCTGTATCGGCAGACGGACTCTCAACCACTGCGCCACCAGGGAAGCCCCCATATCACTTCTTATACTAAAATAACTCCCACAGGAATCAAATTCAAATGTAAAATTGTAGATGAAAATGCAACTACATTTATATAGAGTTATAGTCTTTGAGTGATGTTTTAGTTAAACATAACTAAATACAGAAGCCATAAAGGAAAAGGTCAATAAGAGCACATAAAAATTTTTAATTTCTGTTAAGGCTTAAAAAGAATATAAAATAAGGAAAGAAAAAATAGACAATGACAACCTGGGGGGAAACATTTGCATTAAATATGACAAACTGCCAAATATCAAGATATAAAGAGCTACAAATCAATAACTAAGAAAGAGATGAACAAGCGATGAGAAGAGGAAAAAATGAATTATAAACATATGAAGTTACCCTCTTGAATAAAAAAAGTGCAACTTAAAATAATGAGACACCATTTTTATCTAGCAGTTTGCCAAATATTTTAACATTTGCCAAAACCTGACTTCCTCAATACTTGAGAGTATGAAGGGACTTCTCAGGTGGCACAGTGTATAAGATTCCACACTCCCAATGCAGTGGGCCTGGGTTTGATCCCTGGTCAGGGAACTAGATCCCACATGCATGCTGCAACTAAGAGTTCGCATGCAGCAACTAAGAAGCCCGTGTGCAGCAACTAAGAAGCCCTGGAGCCACAACTAAGGAGCCCACCTGCCGCAACTAAGACCCAGTGCAACCAAATTAAAAATATATATATTTGAGGGTATGGGGAAATAGGGACACTCATGCACTATCTGTAGGAATGAAAAGTGGTACTTTTGAAAGGGCATTTGACAGTAACTATAAAAAATTTTTTTAAATACTACATATGCTTGTTTCAAGAGTGTTTGTAGTAAAACAAATTTAAACATGATCTAAATTTCCAAGAACAGGGAAGGGGCAAATAAATAAGACATGGTACATCCACAATATTCAACAAAATGTAGTAAATGTCCAAGACATATTAAAAGAAAACAAGGTGCAGAACGATAGATTTAGTATGGTGCTATCTGTGTAAATGAAAATGAAGGGTATAAACAAATAAATGCTTATATAGGCATACATAGTATCTGGAAGGACAGATCAAAAATTTGACTTTCGTTATGTCTTGAGTGCAGGACTAAGAGTAAAGAAAAGCATTTACTTTTTAAACCTCTTCATGCCATGGATTATATTTTTTTACCAAGCATACTTTATTTAAAAACAGAACTTAAGGGGCTTCCCTGGTGGCGCAGTGGTTGAGAGTCCGCCTGCCAATGCAGGGGACACGGGTTCGTGCCCCAGTCTGGGAAGATCCCACATGCTGCGGAGCAGCTGGGCCCGGGAGCCATGGCCGCTGAGCCTGCGCGTCCGGAGCCTGTGCTCCGCAACAGGAGAGGCCACTACAGTGAGAGGCCCGCGTACCACAAAAAAAAAAAAAAACAGAACTTAAAAAGTAAATAACAGTTTAAATACGCCATAAACATTGCTTTGATTGATCAACTAACATATATTGAACATCTACTACATGTCAAGTTTTGTAGCAGGGACTGGGTCTTAAGCAAATAACTATTAAACTATAATAATTGAGAAATTCAACTTTCTACAAACATTTATTAAACATACAAATAGGTGATTTCCCAAAAAGTGACAGAGTACTATTTTTCCTCTCATTAACTTACTCCCAATCCCTTCACGTTAAGAATTATTTCCAGGTAACAAATTCTCCCAGGAAATACTTTGTTCCTTAAAAGTATTTCACTCAATTTATTATCACATTACTAAAGAACATGATTTGAATAAGGAATGACTTAATTGTTAAGCTAAAATAATAGTGAATTTAACGGTGAATTAGGTTCTATCAGAAAAGGTGGGCTCAAACATTAGGTCCACCAACAAATAATAAATATGTTAATGAATGGTTACAGTAAAGTCACAACTCTTCAAGTCCAGATTTCCTCATATATGAATACTATCAATTTCATAAGGATGTCACGTGCACAAATTCAACCATATTTATTCTTTGCCTTCAGAGATGAATTGATACATATAATAGCCCATATTTAAGAAAAGCAAAAGATACCTATTTAACAGAGGTTAGTATTACATTTTAAAAATTTAACTCAAATACATACTCTATTTATAAACTTCATTCTGAGAAGTTCACTGAATTCAGTTATATTTTGTAATTTCCTTGAAATATGTAACAGTGAACTTACGAACCAACAGAATAGGAACAGAGTTGAAGAAGTTCAGGAATATAAATACTTGTGTTTCTCCATACCACCTGGTTAACTATAGCGAAGACTAACTACCACTCAGATTCTGCTGCTTCATTCATTTTTTTTTTTTTTTACCTTCTCTACTACCACTTAGCCCAGTGAGTACTTCCACTAGGTCCCTTCAATGTTTTCAAATTGTCTTGCTTTCCTACTCATTTCTTTGATTATGAACCACAATGAAATGTTCTATAAGCAAATACAGATAACAAAAATACCAAAATAACAACAACAAAAAATCTACGAAGAACTAACATTGTTTTTTCCTGAGCAGATGCAATGTGAATATTTATTAAAAGTTTTTCTTTTCCCCAAATAAGCCATGCACTATTACCACAGTCCATAATTCAAGACAGTATAACTAAATTTAAACTAGCATGGTACTCTAGGAATACTACTAGTTAGGAAAGAATAAAGATATAAACTATTTTCAAAGAGTCAAACAAGCACTGTAACTAACAAGCATCCAACAATATGCAAAAGAAGGAAGAAGGGGAAGAACCAAGGAAAGACATTTCAAAATTGTAAAGTACATTACTATCCATGATTCTTTCCTCTAGCATGAATAGTGATCTATCTCAAGAGAAATAAAATCCCAAAATATTAACTATCAATAGGTACAATTTCAAAAGTACATTATAATGTACCACATACCAGTCCAAATAGTGAGCCTTTATGTTCAAACTACTTCTCTAAAATTGTCCATAAGAATGGAGAGTAGTAGTTTCATTCTGAACATTTCCAAACAACCCTTCTATAAGTTTTTCCAACTCAATATCCAACTAAGCTTTTATTTTCCAACTCTGAATATATAAGAGGAGCAGAATGTATGAAAAGTGATGGAAAAATACTACATGGTTTTACTTAAATGTGTAACATAAACACATGTAAGTCATATTTACATATCAACACATATCCAAAGTACATCATTTATCTTTATAAACAGTATAAACTCTAACGTAACATGAATTCTCTTTGAATGTATCAGTAAAATCTATGATTGTTTTAGCACACCCATTTTTAGATTTTAACTACAATAGCTTCCTTAACTGACCTCCATTTAACTGACCTGCCTTAGACAATACCTTTTTTTTTGCCCTTTATTAAATATGCCTCGACATGCTGACCACTCTCAACTAGTATGCTATTTTTAGTATATTCAGGCACTTCCGGCCCACTAGTTGAGTTACATGTTTAACAAGTCAGTTGGTTGTTCCTAAACCTGTTTATGCCAGTTTACTTGCTGTAGTTCTTATATAACTTAAACATCATGTAAATCTATGGAATACAAGAGCTGTTTCTATGTAAACTACATTGAATGCAAGCTAAGTAGAATGACTCAACAAAGGTTAGTCATTCGTTTAAAAGGTATTAAATTAAATAAAGGTGAGACATCTGTAAAATATTAGGGAAAAACATTAAAAGTCAAAAAGAGGAACCTATATTTAGGGTTTTCCAAAAGTATCTTTAAGTTTTTATTCCACTTTAGAGAATGAAAACTGGAAATTGCAAATCAGGCATTATGGATATAATACTTTACACAAGAACAACTTCTGTCAACTCCATATTCAAAGACATACTGTTAGCTCTACATCAAAAAGTTGGCAAGTGAATTTCCTGCTTTAACTTTTTCAATAACTCACCAAGTAACTGTCCCCATCTATCAGATATGAAGCCATCTAACATCTTTTTTTCTGAAGCCCTTGTTTAATGGCTTGCTGTAACCAACGAGATAAATGCTACATGTCTATATAAAATAACAGTATGTAGTAATACACTCTAAAATAATTTTATGGAAAAAAATATTAGACTGCACGCTCCACAAGAGCAAGGATCTTAATCTGTTTTGTTCATAGACATATCCCAAGCCCCTAGAATAGGTTCCTGGTGTATAACTTATGCTCAATAAATATTTGTTGAATGAAGGAGAACAGGAGCTTACCGTGATGACAGCCTTGCTAAGACAGATGGATCCTCTACAGCCATATTCTGTCTCATCTTCAGATTTGTAGTAACTCAGAGTATTATTTTTCAAAACTACCCAACGGTCCTGCCACCCATGAATGTAGTTTGTCCACTGGAGGAGAAGAAGACAAAAACTTAAGTCAGTATTTTAGAAATGCAAACTTTCTGAAACAGCAGTCAATCTAAGTTTAGAACCAAAATGTGAGAAGTCCTAACTTAATTATAAACAGTAAAAAAAAAAAAAAAAAGTGAAAAGTTAAAAATTTCCAGATTGTATATAATTTTCAGTAATTTCTACAAAATTATAAATAAAATAGATAATAAAATATAACATTTTCTTCTAATATTTGAGGAATAAAACTGAAGCACATTTCAGTTAAAAATTCTGCTTTACTCTTTGTGTGCTTTCATCCTCCCCTCCTCACCACCTTCAAAACTCTTAAATTGTTTTGGTCCCTGTCATAATTGACATATTCAATAGAAAAGTAAGTTTGGCTATACAGTCTGTCATTCTCCTACACCAAGTACTGCATGAAGCCTTCTAAATCAACAGAAGTAGAAGTCAATCATGGCCCAAACTCTATTTTTGTTGTAAGTTATTCCTACATGAAAATGTATGATGTTTACAACTACATTAAAGTAAAAATAGATTATTAATCTTTAGTAAGTCTACATCAACTTTATTTTTACTTCCACAGAACTCAATATTATAGAATAGTTAATTCATTTTCTAAGTTTCTCGAAGATCTATTTTTCAAATTCAAGAGTAAAATACAAACATAAAACTGGTTTTCAAAAACATACTTGGATTATCTGTTTCCAGTACCTACAAATGGTTTCTGTGTTGCTAAAGTTTCGCTGCTGCACAGTGAAGATCACAATCAACAAACGTGCAAAGGCAGAAATGTAACCTCTATGGGAATTGTTGATATTGCATGTTTTTATGCTCCGGGGTTTTAAGCACAGACAATTCCAAAAACTATCTGCTAACTCAAAAACTATCTGCCAAAAACTAACTCTAAATGGATTGTTAAAAATATACTGCATTGGCTCAGAGGAATCTTTTTTTTACTATTTCCTAATTCCACAGGTTTGAGATGGTTCAGCTCTTATATCTTCTAAACTCCATCATTACAGGCCCTCCCTGAGAGCTTATCCATGCTGCCAAGTTAACTCATTCTTTCCTGAGGGCTCTCTAATCACTATTTCCTCATTTGAACTCCCTGCGATTTACTACCACTTAAGACAGCGACTTGAAAGACTTGAAATAATGATGGTTACATACAAAACTAAATTTACCTCCACCCATAGGATGCACATCCCCCTCTGTTCCTACTTCCTTGGCTATACTGCTACTGCCAGAGCCATTCAGACTCAAACCTGGCTCAGCGTTCCTGTACCGTATGGACAGAGCAGTGGATACAACATCAGAGAGACTCAACTACTTTTACCAACTGTGTGAAAAGTTCTGACAATTTAACTTTTGTGAACTTCAGTTTCTTTCCTCCGTCACTTGAATGGGTGAATAAAATCATGAATACACCTACTATATTCCTAGGAGATACTCAATACCTGACTGTTTCTTCTTAATCTTTATAGCCCATTATCAATCTTTCCTTCCTATTAAACCCTTAAATCTGACTCCTTTATCTTCAAGTAATCCAATCAAATTATCGGGTTCCTGGATTCCTGAGAAGGCTTAATAACCTTACCTCTGATATCTTCTTTTTTATTTTATAACTTACATAATCTTATTTATTAGGCATATTTTGCTTACTTATCTTACATATTAACCTCATTGAGCCTCCAGCTCCAAAACTTACATGAACAACTCCCAATTGCCTGTAATACAAATCATTTAGACTGGCATACCTTAATCCTACCTCGCTTCCAATTACTGCCCGTCAGAAAGCTACTAACTGTGATTGTGGCCAAGTTACTTACCTGTTTGTTTGTTTGTTTCTCAAACTCTACCTCTTAAAGTTGTTTAACATTAAGCAAGAATAGACTTAGAACACTGACGAGCACACAGTACTTTTTCAGTTGGAGGCAGAGCTATGCATAGCTAATGAAGCTTAGAAACCTTCAGGGAAGCTCACAAGAACAGACACCTTCCAAAGTGACAGAAGGGGCCCTAGAAATCATGTGTCCATATTTTCATATTATTTTCTTACAGAGGACCCAATAATTACATAAGCTTCAGGATTTACGCAGAAAATGTTAACTCCTATTCACAGCTAGAAGGAAGATTTTTGCCTTTTCTCTACCCTCATAACATTCCCTGGCTCTTCCCCATTTAACAGAAACAAGGCAATATGCAGACACTGCAGGAGAAGCAAACAGTCCTGTCTCCAATAGTCCAGCAAGCATAAATGCAAGAGGAAAAAAAATACATTTAGAATAAGAGTCAGAAGCAAGTTACTAATAAAATGCTATAGGAATTCAAGAGAAGGAGCTCTGGGATGGTTGGTGAAATAAGAAAAGTCTTTATGAAAAGAATAGTTGAGATGGACTCTACACATGGACAGAATTTCAGCAAACAGGTATGTGGGGAAGACGTTAAGGTAAAGATAAGATAAAAAGGATGGAGAGAATTCAGAAGGAACTGGATGAGACTGACCAAGGCTTAGTTGCTCTCAAGTCCTACTAAGGCATCAATCTTTCCCCATTCACAATCTATCTTGATATTTGTTATAACCACCTAGAATTATTGTCTATCCAGTATTTTTGGAACTTATGTGCCTAAGAAGCAAGTCTGTAGAAAATATATTTATATAAAAAAAAACCTTTGGGCTGGTGTACAAGTTTACTCCACCACCACCATTCCAAACTCACTCCATTTGGCGGGGGGAGGAGTGGGGGACAAAACAAATTAGTATTTGGACTTAACTACATTACTAAGCAGAAGGAAAAGAACAGAGGCTGAGTTCTAATTTTGTTTAAAATTACCAGGTGAATACAAAGGCTGAAAATATATATGTACTTTAAATTTAAAAGCATTCATTCAATAAAAAATATTATTGATTAAAAAGCTTCCAAGAAAACATATGTAACCATAAATTGTTAAATTTCAGGGAAATTTCCTTCATAGCTGTTAACAAGAACACCAAAACTAAGTTGATTCTATGTATGCAGCAACAATGAAGTTATTTACGAACCAAAGAAGTGGTCAAATACTACATTTCTATACACTTAGATATCAAGAAGATAGTCTTCCATTTTTTTGTCATAAAGTATACACTTACTACACTGCTCTAAGTAAGTGATACTCAGATACTCATATACAGTATATACTCAGAGCACTGGTGACTCCACCAATCACTACGAACCTCCTATCCCCCAAAAAGTGATGATCAATAGTTCAAAAGTACGGCTTGTTTTGTAAAATACCTAACACTCCACAATACTAATTTGGAAGTCTGCTTCTCATTTAATGAGAAAAAAGTGGTGAAATTACCTGCATCACTGAGAAGCAAAGAGCCCATTTCATAACAGTTCCAAAGAGAAATGTATACTTATTGCACATGTTCAACATAGATTCTTAAATTACACAATACATTTAATCCAAAGAAACCCTAGAGAGCTTCACTTTACTGAAAACTTTTCACTGAAATTCCAATAATGATCACAGTATCAACACACACCATAATTTTTCTGTATGCAAATTAAAGTTAACACTCACAAGCCTTAGTTCTGACATACTTATGCCTTTCTTAGGTCCTTTCTCAGCCTTCTAAAGACAATATAAAAGCTAGTATGAAACAATTCCACAAACAACGTCCCAATGCTTAGCCAAAGTATGTATATTGGAAGCAGGGTGATTTCTTAATAGCCAGTGGCTGCACATGATCTAGGATCTTATGACCAGCCTGTTGAGAGACTGGACCTTGCTCCCCCTCTCCAAGTTAACTGCTAGCTCCAGCCATTTCTAAAAGTTTAACAGGAAGAGAGAAGGAAGTAAAAAAGACAATGTGGATCTTCTCATAGCAAAAACGTTAAAAAAAAAAAAAAAAAAAGAAAGAAAGAAAAAAGAAAAAAACCCCAACAAACCCCAAACTATGTACTACCAAAATAAGAGATCACCCACCTTCTCTCTTAAAAAGGGCTTCATCCATTTCAATTAATTAGCTTTCAAACTCTACAAATGACTATCTGCTTTGCAAACATTTTGGAAAAGTGCTTTTAAAAAATTTAGTAAAAGTAAGATGTTTTTTCCTTACTTTGGCCCACTAAGAATATTTTACTATTAAATAATGCTCTTCTTCCTGGACTAAAGGTCTCCATTCTGACAGGTTTCAAGTTACTGTGAATATTTCTTGTACCTATCACCTGACTATTCAATAGCTCTTCTCTGAACTGGGGTAAAGAGTACGGGGAAAAGTACAAAACTCCTCCTCTCATTGAGATCTTTCACTACATCTAGCCTGGCATAGTTTATCACCTCAGATTTCAGCACCAAGCCGAGTTGCTCCGGCTTCTGTCTCAAAAGCAGGGTCTGCAGAAACCCCTCGACCCTATTCTGCTTGGCATCTCCGGACTAATCTCGTTTGAGAGGTCTGAGGTGCACGGTTCCCATGCCCAGTCCTTCGGGTACCGCTGTTGCCCAACGCAAATTGCTATACCCGGACAGCTGCCGCTCTGGGTCCCAAGTCACGGTGCGCATCCCGCTCCCAAACAGGATCCGGGGTTGGGACAGGTCTTTCCCGGTCCCAGGCCGTCGAGCCCCAGAGCAGGCGAGGAAGACAGTCCCCTTCTGCCCCCACCCCCACCCACCCCTGGCCCGGGCACTTGTGCCGCAGTACTCGGGCCCACACCCCGGCACATTCCGCAGCCCCCGCCCCGGCAGAGTCTGTGCCTCGCGCCCAGCCCCACCCCATGCCCTCAGCGGCTCGCCTCGCCGCAGGTGAGTCTGGGCAAGGGGTCCTCGGCCCCGCGGGTTGCTCACCTTGCTGAGGACCCCGCAGCGCTCCACAGGCGGCCCGGACTCCGTCTCCGGATCCTCCTCCGAGCCCGACGAGTTCCAGCTCTGGTTATCCGACATGGAGGCGCGACAGCCGAGCAGGAGACCGGCCCCCGCTCCCTGAGCTGCGCCGGCGGAGGCGCCCAGTCCCCGGGGTGAAGCGTCCGAGGATGGCGAAGGAAGGAGTGCCCGCTCGGGAGCAGAAGGAAGCTGGAGGAGAGACGAAGTGCGCCCGCCGCGCCGCCGCCGCCGCCGCGCCTGACACCGAGCGGACCGGGGAAGGAGGACGAGTGGCGAAGGAAGCCTGCCCTTCCAGCCGTCAGCCGCCGCCGCCGTCGTCGCCGTCGCCGTGACCCTTGCGCTCTGCCCGGCGCTGCCACCCGAACTCAGCCCCCTCGATGCCAACCTCGGGGTAAACGAAAAGGGGAGGAAGAAGGGAAAAGAAAATCTAGCTGCAGAGACCCAGGTCCACTCACACCTCCGCTACCGCCGCCATCTTCCTGCCTGGCCCACTATTTACCCTCCCCTCCCCTCCCCTCTCCCCTCCCCTTCGTCCTCCCATTCTCCCCCCAGCTCCCCGCCCCGTCCTCCTCCCAACGTCTGACGCAACACGCCGAGGCTCGGACTGCCCTCCCGCAGCCTACCTCCTGCCCTCCCGGGTGACGCCGGGTAGAAAAGTAGGAGGAACGGAGAAAGGAGAAGGAGGGACGGGGACGCCACTGTGCTGCATTCTGGGAAGGACGCTGCTCCGTACGCCGCGCAGCCTCCTGGGAGTTGTAGTCGTGGTCCTGAGGCAACTGGAGAGAGTCGCGTTGGTAAGTTTTGCCGCCTTGGGGACGAGCAAGGGGAGGGTGGGCTTCGTTTGACAGTTGCGTGACCCGCCCCCTCGGCCGCGCTTCTATCTCAGCCTAGTGTGTTTATGACGAACTTATGCCGGGCTTGGGGGCCCGGACGTGAGATAACTCTGCTGAGGATGCCCGGGCTTGCCCTCCATGGCGGCTTCCCGAAAGCCCGGGAGCATCTTGCCGCTTGCCCGGACAGAAGTGTACCGGGCGCTTCCGCTTCAACCGGGGGCCAGGGGTTTGCGACCTCTCGAATAACAAGGGCGTTTCTTTCCGTCAAACCACCTCTGCGAATTTCGAAGGTCTTCCATCTCGCTCTTTAGAAGTTAGACTTCACACGACGTTTCCCTGTTTAGAAGGAAGCATTTAGTCCCTTCTCACTAGAGCAAGAGCTTTTCGTTGTTGGATTTACAGAGTTTTTATGTGGAAAGTAATTTTAAAGATGTCAGAGAATAAATGACGTTGAAGAGTTGTTATAAAGTAAAATAAGAATGTGAGATGAGGGCCTGGAGTTTTCTCTTAGTTGTAAATGAGTGTTTTCCTGACACCCAAGTTAACAACAATCTCTACTGACCTGCCTTCCTCTGAAACATAGGAGGAGTTGGAATAGAAACTGTCATGTATAACAAAAACCAAAGTGCAGTGATCTTATTAAGTAATAAGGGATTAGGCAATAGGAGGCTGGCTTTGCTTTAAGACTAGAATTGAATTAGTAGAAGGACCAATAGAAGATCTAACAAATCTTGTTTAGTCTCTTTGTATACATTATAAGGATAACTTTTATGGGGAGAGCTATAACTTTGTAGCTTCAGTTCTTTCATCCTGTTTGCTACTTCTCCATCTCGTCAATTTCCTAATAATTGCCAAAGGTTATTAAACCTTGGAAAGAATACCTGCTTACTGCAGATGACAGGAGAATAGAAGTGAAATTTTGAGTCTAGGGGAAAAGGCACAGTGGCCAGAAATACCTCTGGTAGCCAAAGAGGTCAACTGAACTGGGATCTTCAGGAAAAAAATGGAACGATGGAAAGTGTCTCTGAGAAGTACCTATGAATCTTTCATTTTCCTAGATTTACACTTAAAAATGCTGGATCTGTTGTAAATCAGTTACAAATCATTTTTCCATTGTGAAATCAAGTGACAATGCATAGTTGAAAGCCATTCAGATGAATAAAACCTTGAGATAAAGCTTTTGAAAATACTTTGTCAACATGTTAATTAAAACATAATCCAAATTTTGTCATTCAAAAAAAGAAAAAACCCACTTAGCACATTTTTCCTCTTTATTGAATTAGTAAATTATACCTTTGGAATATCAAATATTGTAGCAATTAAATTTTGCTTTGCCTTCCGATTACCTAATATAGTTGACGTCCTTTTTCTGATTCTTTTGAGCTCTAGGTTTTAAAATGTCATTAATCTCAAGGAAATGATTGTGAATTGTTGAGAACTGCACTTCATAATGCAATTTAGAATCATGGAAGCATAGTATATATTTATTTTTGTTTTATTTTAAAAATTGTTTTGGCTGCATTGGGTCTTCGTTTCTGTGAGCAGGCTTTCTCCCCTTGGTGAGCGGGGGCTACTCTTCGTTATGGTGCGCGGGCTTATTGTGGTGGCTTCTCTTGTTGCAGAACATGGGCTCTAGGCATGCAGGCTTCAGTAGTTGCAGCATGCAGGCTCAGTAATTGCGGCACACGGGCCCTCGAGCATGCGGGCTTCAGTAGTTGTGGGGCACAGGGTTAGTTGCTCCGCGGCATGTGGGATCTTCCCGGACCAGGGATTGAACCCGTGTCCACTGCACTGGCAGGTGGATTCTTAACCGCTGAGCCACCAGGGAAGTCCCTATATTTATTTTTAAATGGAACTTTCTATTGTATTTTATGCATTTCTTTTTTTAAAAAAAATATTTTTTTATTTATTTAATTTTTTGGCTGCATCGGGTCTTAGTTGTGCCACACAGGCTCTTCATTGTGGCGCACGGGCTCAGTAGTTGTGGTACAAGGGATTAGTTGCCCTGTGGCATGTGGGATCTTAGTTCCCTGACCAGGGATCGAACCCACGTCCCTTGCATTGGAAGGTGGATTCTTAACCACTGGACCACCAGGGAAACCCCTTATGCATTTCTAAGTTGTGTGGTTGTAACCACCAACACTAATATGACTACAGTACCCACTTAATCAGTAGGAAATTGTTTCATTGTATTTAAAATTAATATGAGAGAAATTGTCTTTTTAAAAATGTTTTTGTGGGACTTCCCTGGCAGTCCAGCGGTTAAGGCTCCGTGCTTGCACTGAAGGGGGCATGGTTTCGATCCCTGGGGTGGTGGGGAACTAAGATCCTGCATGCCCCATGGCGTGGCCTAAATAAATAAATAAAAGCTATTGCCACATTGTCTCTCTATACTTACAAGACTATTTAAAAATGTTTTTAAGTACAGAAGGATTTTTGTATATTGTTCAGAATACCACATTAGAGGTTGGGATTCACTTCATTTTTGCTAATGGGAAGAAATTGCAATACAGTAGTAAAATACATGAGCTTTCTCTTTATGGTGAGAGTGACAGCTTCTCAGTTTTCTCGCTAACTTAGAACCTTCCCCAACCTTCCTGTAAATATTCCATATTTTCTCTTTTAGTAGTTTTTTTTTTTAACTCTTAAAACTCGAATCCACCTGGGATTTATTTTTGCGTATGGAATAAGGTAGGAATTGTTTTTTAAGGACAGCCACTTGGCCCAACATTTTATTTAATAGCCTATTCTTATGCTTATATTTATATGATACACAAAATCTACATATATCTAGGTCTGTTTCTGGACTCCATTCTTTTTCATTGATCTACTTGTCTATACCTGTGCTAATACCATACTGTTTTAATTATTTAACTTTATACTATTTTCGTATATAATACCAAAACTCTCCTGATGTTCTTTTTCATTTGGATATTTTTGTATATCTTCTCTTCCAGATGAATTTTAGAACACCTTGTCAAATTACATGAAACACTCTGTTGGAATTTGGATTAAGAATGCACTTATTTTACGACGAAAATGACATCTTTACAGTATTAACTCTTAGCCTCCGTCAGGCACTTTACATATCTGATCTAACTTATTCCCTATAAACCACATAAGGTGAGCATTGTTGGCCTCATTTTAAGGATAATGAAACTGAAGCTCAGTGCTGCTAAATAACTTATCCAGTGTCAAATAGGTACTAAGTGTTGGACTTAGGATTTGAACACAGATCTGATTTTAAAGATCATATTCTTTTCTTTGCTTCAGAATACCTCTAAAAGTGAGAAGAATTGTGAAAATAAATAACATATCCTGTAGATGAGTATATCAGAGCAACTATGCTCTTAATTCAGCTAATGATTTTGCGCATTTCATTTACCCACTGCTTACATCTATGCTGTTTTATTTAACCCCAATGAAGAATTTATTATTGCTATCCTATTTCTATTATTTCTATTTCTAATATTTCACATGAAGAAACTGAACCCAGAGAAGTTAAGTAACTTTCTAAAGGTCATACAGCAGTAAAGAGCGTAGTTGCGGTTTGAGCCCAACTATCCTGATTGCAGCGTTCATTCTCATCCCACTAGAGTTCTTCAGTTCCTCTTCTTTCTCCCCATCTTCCACTTCACCTCATTCTCCCACCTTTTTTCTCCACAAAACACCAATCCCAAAGCCTTCATCCCTACCTCACTCTCTGACTGCAATGACACAGAAGCCAAAAACCCAGAGGTGCTGGAAGTGAGAATCTTGCAGTTTTACTGATGAACAGGAATATCCAGTCGCGCCTCCCCCCACTCCCACCCCGGCTGCGATGCACGGATTGTCGGATCCTAGTTCCCTGACCAGAGATGGAATCTGGGTCCTTAGCAGTGAAAGTGTGGAGTCCTAACCACTGGACCACCAGGGAATTCCCGGGAATATGTCTTCTTGATGCTAGAACTGTAGTAGGAGAGGATGTCCCAAGTTGAAATTGAAGACATTGTCTAATGTTTTTAAATGATGCTATAAAAAGCCTTCTTTAGTATCTTAGCCTGCCGTAACAAAATACCACAGTCTGGGTGGCTGTGGTCCCTCTTCCTCTTCTAATAAGAACACCAGCTCTATTGGATTAGGGCCCTACCATTATGGCCTCACTTAACCTTAAATATCTCCTTGTAGTCCCTGTCTCCATATACAGTCACATTGGGAGTTAGGTCCTCAAAATATGAATTTGAGGGGAACACAATTTAGTCCATAACAGAGCTTATAGGTTCTGTATTCTCACAGTATTTATTATGGTAAAGATGCATTTGGAGTTAAATAGTCCTTTTTAGCTAACCTGGGAATTTAACTGTTTTTGGTAATCTTTATAATACTGTTCCCAACTGAAACATAACTAGTTAAAAACTGGGGATTTACATAAGAAACTTGATTTTGAAAATTTAAAGATACTAATCTATGAAATAGAGGTAATGATCTATGAATAGCAACAGTCTAAAAACTAAAGTGCTTCCCTGGTGGCGCAGTGGTGGAGAGTCCGCCTGCCGATGCAGGGGACGCAGGTTCGTGCCCCAGTCCAGGAGGATCACACATGCCAGAGTGGCTGGGCCCGTGAGCCATGGCCGCTGAGCCTGCGCGTTGGGAGCCTGTGCTCCACAAGAGGAGAGGCCACAACAGTGAGGGGCCTACATACCGTAAAAAAAAAAAAAAAAAAAAACTGAAGTACAAGTGAACAAAATACAGCATATGAATAAAACAACTGATTTTTTTGCCCTATTTTAATGTCTTGAATAATAATCTGGGTGGTGAAATTATGGACCACTTGAATTTTTCTCTTTGTACCATTTTGTATGAAAAAAATATATCATGTGAGTATGTTTGTGCATGTGTATATGTATCACTTTTGTGAGAAGAAATGGTAATTATAAATGATATAAATTAAAGATTAATCTCTTTACACACAGTGTTCTAAATTAATTTTCAACTTAGAGTTGTTAATGTCCCTGTTTTTCCATACATTTTCCTCTTTACCATCAAGAGAATTGATGATTACAGGATTTCTTAAAAAGGCCCATCATTGTCTTCAGAGTTATTTTCCCCAAGCTGCTGACCCCTATCCTTCACATTTTGATACATACGTAATGACAGTTATGTCACAACTGCTGTCTCACTGACAAGGATTATATGAAGCATCCCGATTTTTTAAATGAAAAAAATGTGTGTTCTTGAAGCAGTGAAATATGGTACAGTCAGCCTTCCCTATCTATGGGTTCTGCATACTCGGATTCAACCAATCTTAGGTCAAAAATATCCAGAAAAAAAAAAAAGTCTAGAAAGCTCCAAAAAGCAAAAGTTGAATTTCCTGCCCACCAGCAACTATTTACACAGCATTTACATTGTATTAGGTGTTATAAGTAGCCTAGAGATGATTTAAAGTATACAGGAGGCTATGCATAAGTTATAGGCAAATACTGCACTATTTTACATAGAGGTCCTGAGTATTCATGGATTTTGGTATCCGCAGGGAGTCCTGTAACCAATCCCTTGTGGAAACTGAGGGAGGACTGTACTTGGTTTTTTTAAGCATTCTCCCTTCTTCCCCCCACCCCCAAGAGCACTATTTGTAATTTTTAGAATATAAACATATACAGACAGTCCCCTACTTAAAATGATTCAGTTTAGGATTTTTCGACTTTATGATGGTGCAAAAGCAACACACGTTCAGTAGAAACCATACTTTGAATTTTGAAATTTGATCTTTTCTCAGACTAGCAACATGTGACATGATGCTCTCTTGTGATGATGGGCAGTGGAAGCAAGCCACATGATCATGAGGGCTTAACAACCATTCTGTACCCATACACCTGTTCTGCTTTTCACTTTCAGTACAGTACTCAGTAAATTACATGAGCTATTTAACATTTTATTATAAAATAGGGTTTCTATTGGATAATTTTGCCCAACTATAGGCTATTGTAAGTGTTCTGAGTACATTTAAGGTGGGCTAGGCTAAGCTATGATGTTCAGTAGATGTATTAAATACTTTTCCTACCTAAAGGTATTTTCAGCTTACGATGGGTTTATTGGGACATAACCCCATCGTAAGTCAAGGAAGATCTGTGTGTGTGATGGGGGGGACACTACCATTGTGCAAATTGCATTTTTAATTTAACAGTATATTGTGAACATCTATTTCGTAGCGTTTGTTTTAATGACTGCATAGAATTCCTTTTTTGATGGGCAATCAACATTTTTCATGTTTTGCTATTACAAAAACGCTATAAAGAAACACTAGTTTAACTTTATTTTTGTGCACTTGTCTAGCTCTTTTTGGGGGTTAAATTCCCAATAGTGAGCTGCTCAAACAGAGAATATTTTACAGTGGGAGACTATCAAATTGTCCTCGAAAAAGTTTGCATTAGTTTACGCTGCCCAGTAGTGTGTCTGAGTCCTTCCTCCCCGCCCTCCCACCACCCCGCCCTGCCCCAATACTTGAAGACAAAGGATGGTGGTAGGATAGCATTTGAGCAAACTATTGGAAGGAGATAATGGTAGGAGGTTACAATTTCAGAATGAACCACATTGGAATACTTTTATGGGTATTTATTTTGGTTGACCAGTTGGATATTACACTATTATTGATCTTATCAAGGCTCTTTGACTGAAGGAATCAGAAATATGTGTGGGGTAGCTCAAATAAGAAAATGTTATCGTAGAGATCTCTGAATCCTCAGCTGGGCTTCAGTACACGTATTTCAATACTTGGAGAATGAGGATTTGGTGTTTTTCTATTCATCTCTGGGGCTTCATGATATCTTTCATCTCTGTGTTCTTGTGTTCTCAATCTCAGTTTATTTGTCTCTTCAAATCTCATCTTGCATGTTGTCCAACTTGTTTTAACTACCTGTCAGTTTCAGGGCTCTCTCAATGTCTCTTAGTTCGGATTCTTAAAAGAAATAGGTAGTTGGCCAGCCAGTGCTCTACTCAGCTCTTCCCAAAAGTGTGGAATGTAAGTCTACTTCTTCTGTGGTTTGTTGGGAGTGGGAGGCCAACTGGAAACAATAGGCATATCTAGTATATATAATTTGCATTATATTCTAACTGTAGTGGTAAGAAAAGGGGCATTCTGAGGAGAAAGAATTATTTAACATATGTGAAAATCTCATTGTCAAGCACCACACAGATATTAATTCTTTTCAAAGGCATAAGCACATATTAGCACATGATAAATGGTTAATATGTGCAGTATTAGACTGCATATATTATTTTGTTCCACTAAAACATGAGTTTAAAATTTTTTATCCACTTTTTTTCTAATTTTAGTCCCCAGAGTAGCGCTCAGCACATAGAAGGCAGTCAATATAATTAATGTATTTTACCTTATCTTTCAGTTAATAATTTAATTCAACAAGCATCTAATATGCAGGATATTATGCTGACTACTGTGGGTAGTTTTTGTTGTTGTTGTTATAAATTTATTTATTTTATTTATTTTTGGCTGCGTTGGGTGTTTGTTGCTGCACGTGGGCTTTCTCTAGTTGCGTCAAGCAGGGGCTACTCTTCGTTGCGGTGCACAGGCTTCTCATTGCGGTGGCTTCTCTTGTTGCGGAGCATGCGCTCTAGGTGCATGGGCTTCAGTGGTTGTGGCTCGCGGGATCTAGAGCGCAGGCTCAGTAGCTGTGGCACACGGGCTTAGTTGCTCCGCAGCATGTGGGATCTTCCCGGACCAGGGATCTAACGCGTGTCCCCTGCATTGGCAGGTGGATTCTTAACCACTGTGCCACCAGGGAAGCCCTGTGGGTAGTTTTAAAATAGTGACTAGAACAGGAAACAAGATAAGAAAGGTATACATGTAACTATAGGAGTTGAACTAGTATTTTGTAAGTTAAAAGCAGGTAACTTTTACTCCTACCACCTGACAGTGATAAATCCTGTTCTCTAATCGTGTTATCTAATCCTACTTCTACTGGATCTCTGTAGGCCACCTGCTCCAGGTCTTTTTAGTGAAAACAATGGTTATTTGGAATTTTAAAGAAAAAAGGATTGTCCTCGTTTGCTGATCTCTTTCCACCAAGTTATCATGTAAACTGTTTAATGAGTCTTGTCACATTCGAAATATTATAAATTGGTAGATCTTTTTATGGCTTATAACTCTGTGTGTGACATTCAGCATGTCCCCTAAATGAAGTTAAGAAGTTTAAAAGATTTAAGAGCTCCTCTGCAAGCCTTTTTCCAGTTTAGCCTATACTACTTGTCCTTTTGAATGCTTTTTATTTTCCTTTTCCTGTTTTGACTATTAATCAATCACATTAGCCTGTTAGGCTTAGTGTTCCTGTCAGGCCTATTAAAGAATCGTGTAGTTTCTGCCACTATGGTGATTCTCCCTGAGTTCAGAGTGAGCAAGCAGATAGTCCCTGGGTGAATCCTAGGGTTTCATCCTTAAAAACCGTATGGCTTTGGTTGTGTATTAAATAAATGCTAAGTTAATAAACGGCATTAGTATAACCAGTCTTTTTATTACTATGTATATCCCAATTGTTGTGGTGTTATATGCATTTGTAAAATGATATTTACATAAGTATATCAAAGTGGATATTCATTTATGTAAAATGTGAATGCGTTTATGTCCATTTCTGATGATGTAAGCACCAGTTTCAGAAATATTAGGGGCTACAAGAAACTTGCATGTATTCATCTTTTATGACATTATACAGAATTCTTTTGTGATATCTTTGTGAGTGTATTCAAATAAGGAGGTCGTATACAAACCTGAAAAGTGAATGTAGGAATATTGAGGGCATTGCTCCCCTATGTATCTTAAACTTTTGAGTTGGTGCAAAAAAATAATTGTATTTTACCTGTCAATAGTCAACATCTGGCCTGCCTATCTCCCAAATTAGTGATTTTCTCTTAGACTTAGATCTTTACAGGTATATTCATATCCAGTGTAAGTAACCCAAGTGTACCAGTCTATGAATTAACTTAATTAAAGGATCTGTCAAGTTTTTTAAATAGTTGAACAAATTTTCCGGTTGCTGAGAAAAATACCAACAGCCAATCATAAAATCTAGTTGAGTAAAAGGAACCTTGTAGTTAATCTGACCAATTTATGTGCATTCTTTATGTATGAATGGTCCCCACAGCCAGACAGCTGCAGAATTTCTCTCCTTCCTATATATGCTGGTACTATTTTTTTTTTCCTCATTCCTCCCCTTCCCCTGCATTACTATTGTTTATATGTGTTGTGCATTACTATTGTCTGTTACTATTTTTCTTCCTTTTCTGTTCTTCCTCTACTGTAGCAGTCATTGGCAGTAGTGATGGGAAAAGCAGAGGAGGGAGTAGGTGAGAAATAGTGAGAAGGTAGAAGAAGCAAAAGCTTTAATAGAACCTTCATAACATGCTTTCCATCCTGTTGTAATTGACTTATAGGAATAGTGAAAATTATGTTATGCCCATTCTTAATTCTTACTTCCGTCCTTTTTCCCACCTCACTATCTCAAGAGCCCCTAAAATTCTCACCATTTTCCCCAGCCCTGTGAGTGCTCCTCATATCTTGGTTTCAAATATAGGCTTGGTGTCCTTTTACTATATCCCAGTCTCATATTTTTTTCCTCAATTATGATTCTAAATGATTAGTAGCACTAAGTTAGGTTATCCTTGTTGTGATGATGGATATTTAACTAGGCATTGCCAGTATTTACCTTGCTTACTTTCTTTTTCTTTGTTCTGTTTCTAACTACCCACACTTCATTTGGATTGAAAGACTTTGTTTTATTGACATCAATTATTATTATTATATTATGCTCATACTGCTAGGACTTACCTGTTACTCTGATCCTTAAGGTGAGTTTGCATATATATCTTAGACTCCCTTGTGTGTTGATTTTTACCATTTAACTCTCCAAGGACAACTTTATTTGAGGGGGGAGGGAGAGGTTCTCATTGATACCTTAATACACTGCATACAGCTACTTAGGAATAAGTCACATCTCATGGACAGTTCTAACATTCAGCATTAAGACTGATTTCAGAAACAGAATTTCGAAGAGCATGTAGGCTACCCTTTTGTCCAGTTTCATGTTGTTCAGAGGAGAGCCAAGTCAGGCATGTTCTAAGCAGAATTATTCTTTCTTACTGTTGAATAATATTGAAATTGTATTCCATTATCTTTTATTTATATCTATTTGGTTTTGTGGGTTAAAAACTTGTCAGGGGTAGTTGTCATTTAATAGGTTTCACTATAACAGTAAAAAATACTTTAGTCTAAAAAGTACATAGTATACATATGTAATAGATGAACAGGGATATTAGTGTCCACTCTCTGCATGTATACATTTTCTTTCTGTTTTTCTCCCCAAGCTTTTGAGTCTCTAACTTTTAACCTCTTTTCATTACATTGAGAAATTACACTGAAAAATTATTTTGTTACTATGTTAAAGCCATGCTATATAGAGCATTGTGTTGTTAAGTATTGGTAGAATCCTCATGATAGTTATTTTGTAAATGTGTTTGCTTTCTGTTTTTCTCCCCACCCCTTTCATTGTTTCACTTTTACTGTAATTCCAGATCCTCTTCTTCTTAGTCAAGTAAGCTGAAAAATATTATTATGGAATATGCATGCTGTTATGGTGATATAGTTTATTAATATACAGTTATCTTCATCTTCATTTAAAGTATTTATTGAAGAACTTGCTATATGTTGATCCTGATTAAGGTGCTGTAAAAATGAGATATATACGACATCTTTCATAGATTCATTATTTTCTAGCATACAGAAATGTATGTCTAAGAATGTAGACAATAATGCTAGACTGTTTCAAAATATAGACAAAAATAAGTAATAAAACTATTGATATGTTTTTAACAGTTACATTATTATTAAAGAGCAAGTAAAGCTTTAAAATTACCTGTCATATAGTGAGTGTTCAGTATATATGGATTAATGGAATAAGTTTAGTTGGTTGATGATTGAAGGGAAGTTGTAGGAATTGCAATTAACAAGCCCAGGAGAAAAATCACTAAGCACTGTTAAAATTCATGAGAAACTGAAGAACCAAATTCTATCATAGTTTTTTTAAGGAAGAAGTATCATTTGTTAAGGACCTACTCAATGTCAGACATTGTTTTAGATTTATTACATTTAGTATTCATTTTTTCACAAAAATCCTGCAAGATAGACAGTATCCTTATTTTACATGTAAAGAAACTAAAGTTCAAAGAAGTTAAATAAGTTGTCCAAGGTCCTAGCTAGTAAATAGTCTAGCCTGGACTTTTAAACTTCAGAGGCTTATACTATGTACTTTTTTTTTTTTTTTTTTTTCTTGCGTTTTGCGGGTTTTTTTTTTTTTTTTTTTTTTTTTTTGGTTTTTTTTTTTTTTTTTTTGGGGTACGTGGGCCTCTCACTGTTGTGGCCCCTCCCATTGCGGAGCACAGGCTCCAGACATGCAGGCCCAGCAG
>NW_006788448.1:1124124-1168484 GCF_000442215.2 Lipotes vexillifer | reverse complement strand
TTTTTTTGCGGTACGCGGGCCTCTCACTGCTGTGGCCTCTCCCGTTGCGGAGCACAGGCTCCGGACGCGCAGGCTCAGCAGCCGTGGCTCACGGGCCCAGCCGCTCCACAGCATGTGGGATCTTCCCGGAGCGGGGCACGAACCCGTGTCCCCTGCATTGGCAGGCAGACTCTCAACCACTGCGCCACCAGGGAAGCCCTATACTATGTACTTTTAATACATATACAGTTTTCTCAGTATCCTCTGGGGATTGGGTTTGTTTCCAGGACCCCGAGGATGCTCAAGTCCCTCGTATAATAGCAACATAGTATAGTTGGCCTGCCACATCTGCGTTCCACATCTGCGGATTCAGCCAACTGCAGATGCATTGGTTGGTTGAATCCCCAGAGATGGAAACTGCAGATACCGGAGGGCCAACTTTATTTAGACAAACAACAACAACTATGACAAGTATTATTAAACATTTAAGCATCTGTTACTTTCTAGGTATGTTGAATACTTTTTCCTTAGTTTGACAATTTTCTTAAAAGAAAATTCATCCACATACATTTTCAAGCTGCAATAACATATTATGTAGCCAATCTACAATTTTTTTCTATGACTGGTAACTAAAGGAGTGTGTTTGCTAGCAAGACTATGTTCTAATTACCCATAAATAATTTTTAAAATTAATTAAATTTTTGGCTGCCTTGGGTCTTCATTGCTGCACGCAGGCTTTCTCTAGTTCTGGCGAGTGGAGGCTACTCTTCATTGCGGTGCGTGGGCTTCTCATTGCGGTGGCTTCTCTTTTTGCGGAGCACGGCTCACAGGCTTCAGTAGTTGTGACTCGTGGGCTTAGTTGCTCTGCAGCATGTGGGATCTTCCCGTGAGATCTTCCAGGACCAGGGCTCCAACCCACGTCCCCTGCATTGTCAGGCGAATTCTTAACTACTGCACTACCAGGGAAGTCCCTACCCATAAATAATTTAAGTGATCTCTAGAGCCTGTTGCAATCATCCTTTTGTCCAATGTTGATAAAGGAGTTATGTATTGATTTAACTCTTTTGTATCATGAAAAGTAGTAATTGGCATTTATTATCATTTTATTTTTTATATTTTGGAGTAATTTACGAATAATCTTGAAAAGTAACAGTAAAGGGATAGTGAACAACATTGTTATTAGAAATTGTAATAAAAATCAAAACTTAGTAAGCATAGGTTTTTATTTCATATTTTCCTGAAATAGGTAATGTCCTTTGAAAGTAACTCTAGCTGCTCATCGACTTTTATGCATGATCCTGGAACTACCCATTTAAAAAATAAAGATCCCAGGGCTTCCCTGGTGGTGCAGTGGTTAAGAGTCCTCCTGCCAATGCAGGGGAGACAGGTTTGAGCCCTGGTCTGGGAAGATCCCACATGCCACTGTGCCTGGTGGTGCGCGCAGTGGTTAAGAGTCCGCCTGCCAATGCAGGGGAGACGGGTTGGAGCCCTGGTCCGGGAAGATCCCACATGCTGCGGAGCAGCTAGCCCATGCGCCACAACTACTGAAGGCTGTGCTCTGGAGCCCACGAGCCACAACTACTGAGCCTGTGTGCCACGACTACTGAAGCCCGCATGCCTAGAGCCATGCTCCGCAGCAAGAGAAGCCACCACAATGAGAAGCCCGTGCACCACAACAAAGAGTAGCCCCCACTCGCCGCAACTAGAGGAAGCCCACGTGCAGCAATGAAGACCCAACACAGCCATAAATAAATAAATAAATAAATATCCCAGATTTCATATGCATCTTTAATAGATTCTAGCTTATCATTACTTCTGGCTCTTTATCTTGCGCTTACATCATCCAAGTGCAATGACATTAAAAACTTTGACCTCTCATAATCTTGTTAAAGAGAAAAAACATTTTCTTTCCTTCATAATTGTAAAACATTTTCATTTTTATATTTATAAACACTAGTTAGAATGAAGACCAATAAAGTTTTCACTTCTTCATCATCTATTTCTTTCCTATCCCTTTTGTATAATATCTGCATTAAGCATTTGTGCACTTACAAACTATATTAAGTAACTTTTAGTGCACAAACATCACAAAGGCTGAAAGAACAGTGTCATACATCCTGCTAGCAAAATGGGATATTCCAAATTCTTGTTGCAAAATATGCTGTGATGAAGTCCTTCCTGTTGAATGACAAACTGGGTGGGAATGCCATATTTCTTTTTATTCTTAAAAGTGAATTGTTTATTCATTGATTTTTGAGTTTCAGAAAATATATCTATTTGAATCATCTGAAATTTCAGTCTGAGATTTTGCTTATAAAATTAATTTCACCATCATTATAGTTTAGAGTGCTATTAATCTCTTTACATTTATCTTCTGATTTTTCTGATAATTGTGAAACTCTTCTGTCAAATTTCCTCTTTCTGCCAGTATGGGCAGAAAATGAAAAATTTAGAACTCTCAACTATGTTTAATGAAAACTACCAAAAAACAAGCCCCCCAAAACAAACAAACAAAAAAAATCCCTGCAAAAATAGTGTCTTGGGGCTTCCCTGGTGGCGCAGTGGTTGAGAGTCTGCCTGCCGATGCAGGGGACGCGGGTTTGTGCCCCGGTCCGGGAGGATCCCACATGCCGTGGAGCGGCTGGGCCCGTGAGCCATGGCCACTGAGCCTGCGCGTCTGGAGCCTGTGCTCCGCAACGGGAGAGGCCACAACAGTGAGAGGCCTGCGTACCGCAAAAAAAAAAAAAAAATAGTGTCTATGCTTCTCTTATACTTTCTTTCAAAGATATGATACTATGGGCAGCACAATAAGAAAACTGAAGAACAATGTAATAGTGATGATTTATTTTACTACTAGATCATCTTTCTAGATGGTTCCATTCCATTTTATTATTATTTGAAAAAATAATTGATTAGTAATGATTAAATAATTCCTAGGATGATAAAATAACAAAATACTCAAGATATAGGAAAAATAAGATCCCTAAGATACCATAAAATATCTTCAGTTTATAGAAATCACCATAATGTATCTTCAATTTACAAAGGATTCAAATAGATCCATACAGAAATTGCAAGATAAGGTGAATTTTATTCTGATAAAAAAAGAATAAATGTTTTTTGTTCTTTGGAAGATTCCTAAGAAGGAATAAGATTTGAAATATCAATGCTTACAATAAACTTGCTCAAAGAAAAATCCTCTAAAACTAAAATTGAGTCTAATAGATCTTTGTGGTATACCAAGGGTTAATATGACCACATTTCTAATCTTATTTCATAACCAAATCTGAACTATAGAGTAATTTTTTTTTAAAGTATAAAGTATATAATAAATATCTGACCTTAGGGACATCTCAATAGGTCATTTTTGTTAGAAATATCTAAAATATTAACAGAATTTTTCACATAAAAAAATGCATGGCTATCATGTATATCCCATTGTAGCAAGCATTTCACAGTGGAACCATACTTTATACATCATAATCTAAGAGGATTATCAAAAACCAACTGGAATTCAAGGGAATCAGTGACCAACATGGAATATTATTTACTTTAGTCTCAAGCAGACATATTAAAAGATGTGTGAAGTAAAGAAACGCTGGTAAATTCCAAAGACAAAGCCCTTCTCCACAAAGCCCTTTGCTTCTTTCTAGGGATTATTGCTAGTTTTTTATGGAATGAGAACCCAAACTATATTGTGAGTAAGATTAGTATAATGCTCGATATTTCAGGTACATAATTCAAATAAATTTTGTAGGTCATAGTCTTGGAAAAGAAATGTTGGGAATTTTTGAAGCCTTGGAAAGCATTTTTTCTCTTTCTCATTAGGGGAAATTTTAGAAAAAGAGAAAAAATTAAATATATGCAATATGAGGGTAGTAGGGGATGAAGAAGGCAGCTCTGCTGCATATCAGAGACAGAGAAAACCTTCAGACCTTTAAAAGGGCAGATGAAGAGGAAGCAGGAGTAGAAGGAACTGTTCACAGAGAATATAGGAACCTGGTCTAGATCTGTCCTTTGAAGGAAGGTGTGTGTCTAGGCACATCATGACCAAACTGCTGAAACCAGAGATTAAGAGGAAAAACTTGAAAGCAGTCAGAAAGAAATGACACATCATATATAAGGAACAACAGTTTGAATGATTGTGGTCTTAACAGATACAATGGAGACTAGAAAACAGTGAAGCAACATCTGAAAAGTACTGAAAGAAAATAACTGTCAACTCAATTCTATGTCTGATGAAAATATCTTTCAAGAATGAAGGTAAGGGACTTCCCTTGTGGCACAGTGGTTGAGAATCCGCTTGCCAATGCAGAGGACACAGGTTCAATCCCTGGTCCGTGAAAATCCCACATGCTGCGGAGCAACTAAGCCCACGTGCTGCGACTACTGAAGTCCGCATGTCCTAGAGCCCATATGCCACAACTACTGAAGCCCGCACACCTAGAGCCCATGCTCCACAGCAAGAGAAGCCACTGCAATGAGGAGCCTGCGCACCGCAATGAAGAGTGGCACCCACTCGCCACAACTAGAGAAAGCCCACATGCAGCAACGAAAACCCAACGCAGCCCCCCCGCCGAAAAAAAAAGAATGAAGGTAAAATAAACCTACTGGCATCTTAGGCAGTATTTATATATTTAGCGTACAGATTTAAAATGTGGGCTCTGGAGACAGAATCTGGATTTGAATTCCAGCTTGGACAC
Organism: Lipotes vexillifer; assembly: GCF_000442215.2. Lineage (NCBI taxonomy): Eukaryota > Metazoa > Chordata > Mammalia > Artiodactyla > Lipotidae > Lipotes > Lipotes vexillifer. The sequence continues at coordinate 1,163,802 of NW_006788448.1, read as the reverse complement.
CTCCTGTGATCATGGGTGAATTACATAAATTCTCTAAGCCTCAATTTCCTTATATATTTTACTAATATTTACTCTGTTGGGATAATATCTAAATTAGTGAATAATCATGAAGAACAAATTAGAGAATGCTTCTCAAGCAGTTAGTACCTGCCTAGCATATGGTAAGTTGTTAGAAAATGTTAGTTATCATTTATTCATATTTTCAGCAAATGTAGCTAACCTTCCAGAATTTCATATTTTCTATTTTCATCTGTTTTATTTTTTCCCCCGACTTTAGAGTGTTTGGCTGACAGTACTGTAAAAGAGAAATCATTTTTGCTGCTACTTTGACTTGTACCAAGACCATACCTAAGAAGCTCTCATTTTCAGAGGAAGTCTTTCTTTTTATGAATAATGCTTTCCCTTTATTTCATGTGTCACTTTAGGGAGAAATATAGGACCTTTTATTTATTTATTTTTTGGGGGCGGGGACAAGGTTCTGGTCTCAAGATACAATCAGTGCCCATTTTGTTTTCAGTGTCATTAAAGTACAATTAACATTATTTTTTAAAAAATATATTTATTTATTTGTTTGCAGTGGGTCTTAGTTGTGGCAGGCAGGCTCCTTAGTTGCAGCTCCAGGGCTCCTTAGTTGCGACATGCGAACTCTTAGTTGTGCCATGCATGTGGGATCTAGTTCCCTGACCAGGGATCGAACCAGGGCCCCCTGCATTGGGGAGTGCAGAGTCTTATCCACTGTGCCACCAGGGAAGTCCCTAGAGCCTTTTATTTTGATAATTGATTTTTATTTAAGTTATTAGGTAAGACAATGCCTGGTAAAAACGAACTGTTTATTTTAGTTGCTATGTTTATTGAAGAAATTGCCCTTTGGATCACTAGGAAGATCTGCATTGATCCCCAAATGTATTTTTCTTTGTATAGTGTTTCTCACATTTCAGGATACGCTTTTAAAAGTTCCTGGTTTTTAGAAAAGTCTGCATGAACATCATATTTTTTTAATTTGATTTTAGTTTTCTTGTTATTATTTCATATTCTTCATCTGAAGACTTCCTAGGCTTTTAGAGAGTTTTCAAGACCATGACGTCATTTAAAAATAAATTTAGGGCTTCCCTGGTGGCACAGTGGTTGAGAGTCCGCCTGCCGATGCAGGGGACACGGGTTCGTGCCCCGGTCTGGGAAGATCCCACATGCCACGGAGCGGCTGGGCCCGTGAGCCATGGCTGCTGAGCCTGCGCGTCTGGAGCCTGTGCTCCGCAACGGGAGAGGCCATAGCACTGAGGCCCGCGTACCGCAAAAAACAACAACAACAACAACAACAACAAAAAATAAATTTAGACCCTAACTTGTGCTTTCTATTACAGTGAATGTATGATATTTTATCTATTATCATTCACACCACTTTGATGTTACTTCCATATCAGTCTACAAAACAACTATTCTTCTTTTTTATTTTAATTTTACTAATTTTCTATTTCATCTTCTTTGTATTTATAGTGTAGTGGTTAAGTGTGATGGCTTTGAAGCCAGATCTGAAATAGTTGCAAATCTCTATGACCTTATCTAAGATATTTACTAAATCTGCACTTCTGTTTCCTCATCTCTCCAGAAAATTAAATAGGATGATGAATGTAAAACACTGTAAGATCCAAATGCTAACTTTTGATTGCATTTAAAAAGACTTAACTGAGGTGTTACCATTAATTTTATTGCTTCCTGTATATTAGTCTGCCCATCAGCCACTCATTCAGCATACATTTATTAAATAACAGGCTCAATGACCTAGCACTGTACCAGTTTTTGCCCTCTCGGAAGTTTATATTTTAGTTGTACTAAGTATAAAAAATATTGCCTAATTTTTTTTGCATATATTCTAGGAGAAAAAGTTATTTGGCATAAAAGTTATTTAGTTGATCAGTTTATTAGTATGTTTACAGTTTTCACCTTTATTCAAATGAAAACACTTGGGGAGTTCCTTGGTGGTCCAGTGGTTAGGACTCTGGGAACTAAGATGCTACAAGCAGCGTGGGGCAGCAAAAGAAGGAAGGAAAGAAAGAAGGAAAGAAGGAAAGGAAGGAAGGAAGGAGGGAGGGAAGGGTAGAAGGAAGGAAGGAAAAAAGAAAACAGCTGTTCTAAAGCACTGCTACTCAAAATGTGGTCTGTAGACTGGTGGTGTTCCATGCTGAGATAATTACAAAATTTGATAGTAAGCTGTAAATATATATATATTTTTAAAAGCTATATATGTTAACTATCTCACCGTTTCTGTGCATCAAGAATCCTGGTGGGGCTTAACTGAGTGCCTTTGGCTCAAAAGGTTGCAGTCAAGCTCTTATGCAGGGCTGTAGTCTTATCTGAAGACTTGATTGGAGGAGGATCTACTTCTAAGCTCACAAACATGGAGCTCCTCTCAGGGCTGCTTCACATGGCAGCTGGCTTCCCCAGAGTGAGTAATCCAAGTGAGAATGAGAATATTCGAGATGGACGTCACATTGTTTTATAACCCATTCTTGGACATGACATCTTATTACTTCTGCTGTATTCTGTCTTTAAGAAGTGGGTCACTGAATTACACATAGTATTTTTTTGTTGTGCCTTTTTCTTGTTTTTCCTAGCATCTGTGAAGTATTATTAAAGATAATTATTTTAGTAGTATTAGGAAATGGGTATTTCATTTGTAAATGAAATTTTGTTTCTTATTGTACTTGGCAGTATAGAAATGAGTGCTTCACATGCTGGAAGCTACTGTCAACACTTGATCAATTTTCATAATTTTATATCATGTGCAGATTTAATAGCAGGGTTAGTTAACCATAATTTACTGGCGTTGGGCAAGGGCTTTTTGGCAAAAATATTAACTTAGTAGGTTTTACAAATATGCTAATGCCATTATGGTTTAAAATTCTGAAATCTGATAAATTGAAGTTCTCCCTTTAGTAAAAACCAATACTTTATTTTAACGGTTTATAATTATAATCACATAGCAAGAAGCCAGATTTTAAGTCCCAAATCAAGGTTGCTATTAGTCTTAGCTCTAAACCTTTGAGTAAAGGAGGTAACAAGTTATATGGTTCTAATCTCTGTTGAAATAAATGGATGCTGTTTTCAGAGTTTGCTTGACTCCCAACCTTTCAGGCTGGTAAGGAAGGTAGAAACATTTCCAATGATTATTAGATTGGAAATCAAAAAGAAAAATTCCGTAAGGAAACCAAAGCAAGGGATTCATTTTCCTTTTTTAAAGAAAATTATGGTGTCCTACAGAGGCAGAGATACATCTTGCTTACCTGTGCAGGTTATATAATACAAGTGCATTTTTAGATTAAGGGATGAAAATTATTTGTTAATTTTTAGAATATACATGTTCTAAACTAGAGTTCCAGAGATTGTCTTGGGAATATTCTGGAATTTAATTAAAAACCTTACTCTGAAAACTTGATTTATTCTTACAAGTATATTAATGTGATTTTTTAAATATTAAAAATGCATTTATTTGTCAAGCTTCATTAATATAAAGTATTTCTGTACATATTCTAGACAGTAATATACGTGATTTTTAAATCATCCATGCCAAACATGACAGTACATTCATACAAGTTAATCATTATGAGATCGAATTCAACATTAGGTATTAATGTTGAAATTTCAAATATGTCTAGACTTGATTACCTTAATATTATATTCATACACTTAAGGTAAACTAAAATATAATTGCTTGGTATCTTGATTTGAATTTTAGGATCATGTCAGTGGTATAGCCTTGAAAGCCATGAAGAATATTCCCATTTGGTTCACTGAGTTCCACAGGATCCAAAGGGTGGGTGCCATTTGTTCTTTCCAACTTCCCTAAAGTTAGGTGGCATTTTTTGTGTATGGAGATGAGGGAGAATGTGTGTGTGATTTTTTTCACTTGTCATTTATTTAGTAATTAAGATTTTTCTTATTTTTCTATCATTTCTCAATTGATTACAGGCTCATATTTACAGCCAGGCCTGTAGGCTTCATCACATTTTAGAGAAATAAGTAAGAATGAAAGTGAGAGGAGAGACTCCACATTTGTTGCACGCATTCTATATGTTTACTGCGCTGTGGGCTCTTATATATCACACATTTAATCCTCAGAAACCCTGAGGAGAGCAGAGCAGAATACCAAGATTCATACACTTTGAAATCACATAAATTGCCTAAGAAGACACAATTTAGTTAAGTTTCACAGTTTAAATTTCAGTCCAGGTCTTTCTGGCTTCAAAGCACATACTCTTTTTTTTTTTTTTTAATAAATTTATTTATTTATTTATATTTGGCTGTGCTGGGTCTTTGTTGCTGCGCTCGGGCTTTCTTTAGTTGTGGCCAGTGGGGGCTACTCATTGCAGTGCGCAGGCTTCTCATTGCAGTGGCTTCTCTTGTTGCGGAGCACAAGTGGCTCTAGGCACACGGGCTCCAGCAATAGTTGTTGCACATGGGCTCAGGAGTTGTGGCTCACGGGCTCTAGAGCGCAGGCTCAGTAGTTGTGGCGCATGGGCTTAGTTGCTCCACAGCATGTGGGATCTTCCCAGACCAGGGCTCGAACCCATGTCCCCTGCACTGGCAGGCAGATTCTTAACCACTGTGCCACCAGGGAAGTCCCCAAAGCACATACTTTTTGCACTGTGTCAAAATTCCTCTTAGAACTGAACTCTTTTTATTAAGTCTTCTGAATATTAAAATAAGCAGTTAGCATATTTAGATCTAGTTATGAAAAAAATACATATCAGTAAGTCTGGACTACTTTTGCTTTTATGGGTTAATAACATTAGTTAACATAAATGACTTTTATTGTATAAGAGATGATAGTTTAATAAATTATTCTAGCTCAGTGTTTTGCAAGGGTTTTTAAATTTATGCTCCTTTCACAAACCTTCCTTTAATGTTATTTGATGCTTCAGAACAAATTTAGTATCACTAAAACCAAATCATTATTACCCCCCCATTTATAGCATATAATCCTGAAAGAGATCATCTCATCAAGAATAATTATTTTTGCTAATTTAATATAAATTCCAGATCCATTGTTATCAGATGCTCTTCTATGTCATGTCTATTTAAATGTATTTTCATAACTATGTTAGTAATAATTTACAAATACGTTGTTAATTTTTAAAACCAAAGTTCTTTTAACAGAGTATAATCTGAACAAAAGTCAGATACTTATGGAGTTTTTTATTTATTAGGGTTGGGGGGAGGCATGTGGATATATTTTAAATCATTTTGGGTTAACTACTACAAAATCACAACTTCTTGCTAATTTTTTTCCTATGATTGGCAGATTTTCTGGATGTTTAATTTTTTGTTTCTGGTTTTCAGGCATGTATAAGACCAGGAAGAAAACATAATAATAATGATTTTTAGATCCTGACTTCTTATGGAAACCATCTTTTAAAATTCATCAATAGTAAACAATTGTCAGCTGAAAACTCTTAGTTCAGTCTTGGAGTTGGTAACAATTTCAGTATATATCAGTGTTCACACAGGTATTTCTAAGGAATCAGGAGAACCAAAGAAATGAAGGTTATTATTAACTTTTCCTTTTCTTTAGGCTACCTATTCTTTTACTTTAGTGATAGAATATATATGAAGAAATTATAAGAAAGCTGTACAGCATTTGTAGAGCAAAGATTTAAGGAAAAGTTTGAGATTTCATGTGAAAGGGTTACGTTGCTAAAAATATTTTAAACTCCTGCCGTAGACTATTAGAGCTATAAGAAATTTAAGAAATCAGCAGTGGATCAAGATTAGGGCTCAGAAAAAATTGGAGCCATTTGTCAGAGGGGGTAATTGAAGTGATCATTTTCCCAGGATAGGAAAATAAAATAATATCCTGTACAACTCTTTCTGACTTTATTAAATATTTTCCTTCCAATAATACAGGAGATAGTATAGTGATAATATAATAGTTGAAATTTCCTACTAGTGGTGTAACCTTCCCATATTATCCGGCTTCTTATGCAATTCTATATTAAAATGGTAACATTTGAGATTGTAGAATTTTAAAAATTATTACAATACCCAAAATGGTACTACAAGAGAACCTTTTCCTCCTTTTCTAAGACCATATGTATTCAACTATCCCTTAAGGTTTGTGTGCTTTACTATATACCTCAACTAAAGCAATTAATCCGTTTGGTATCACATCTACAAAAGTAAATAAATTCTTGGCCTACCTCCTTTGTGTGAGTATAAACAAAGTTTTCCTTGTTAAAGAACCTGGAAGACTTTTTACAAAATATGAAACTCATCACCAGAATAGGAATGTATAAACTGAGCTTTGGGAATTTACCTTTGAACTGATTTTTTTTTTTTTTTGGCCACACCACACAGCATGTGGGCTCTTAGTTCCCCAACCAGGGATCAAACCTGTGCCCCCTGCATTGGAAGTGTGGAGCCTTAACCACTGGACTGCCAAGGAAGTCCCTGAACTGATGTTTAGTTAATGTGTTTTGTATCAGGATGTATTTCATTCTGTACTAAGAAGCAGATAATTTCAATTTATTATTCTCTAAGTGCAAATTTTATACATCTGTAGGATTATGTAGAGTGTAGGGTTGTTGACTGCCTTCTGTCTCATTCATCTTTGAAATAAATTAATAGGCAACTCAGGAAGGAAAAAGACAATTGAAGAGAATATATGCATGGTTCTCTCTTAAAGAATAGACCTTAAATCCTTGGTGAAAGTTTGAGGGTTTTTTTGGCCAAGCCATGTGGCTTATGGGATCTTAGTTCCTGAACCAGGGATTGAACCCAGGGGACAGCAGTGAAAGCGCCAAGTCCTAACCACTGGACTGCCAGGGAACTCCCAACTTAAGTTTTCTTTTAGCATACATCCCCTTGGTTTAAGATCTGTGGGGTTACATAATTTCTATTCTTTCTCTCAGTGATACATATAAATTTTTAAATATTGCAGATAATCCTATCTCAAATAATTTTGAAATTTTTGTACATCTTATTTTGCAAAGATATAAAAAACTAAAGCTAAAAATACAGAGGTGCCTCTGTGCTTTAAGTCCTATCATATAGAAATTGTAGAGACTTCCCTGGTGGCACAGTGGCTAAGAATCCCCCTGCCAATGCAGGGGATACAAGTTCAAGCCCTCGTCCAGGAAGATCCCACGTGCTGCAAAGAAACTAAGCCCGTGTGCCACAACTACTGAGCCTGGGCTCTAGAGCCTGCGAGCCACAACTACTGAACTTGTGTGCCACAGCTACTGAAGTCTGTGCATTTAGAGCCCGTGCTCCACAACAAGAGAAGCTACCGCAATGAGAAGCCTGTGTGACGCAACGAAGAGTAGCCGCCGCTCACCGCAACTAGAGAAAGCCCATGCACAGCAATAAAGGCTCAACACAGCCAAAAATAAATTAAATAAATAAATTTATTTTTTAAATGTTAATTTCTTAAAAAGATTGTAGGCATGCAGTTTGAGTATATGTGTTCATATATGTGTGTGTAAAATAATTGGAGAGGAACATGTTAACAAATTAATCTGTTAAAGTCTTAAGGTTGTGATTTTTTAATTTTCTTGAAAATTTGAAAAACTTTTTTATAAGAAATGAAAATGAAAAAGAAAACTTTAAGTCAGGCATTAATGTGGAAATTACTACATTAAAATTAGAGTAATATTCTTAATTTGATACATTTAATTCACTGTAAGTGTAGATTGTAAAAAGAACATTTAATCACAGTCTGAAGTTTTGTACTGGGTGCTTAATCTGTTCAGACATTAAATATTTGAACATTTGAGGGATTTAAAAATAATATTTGTTCTTAAGACATATAAAGGTTTTCTGGGGGGGCGTGGTTATTGAGTTTGGTTATTTACAGTATGTTAGAAATAGGAAGCAAGCTCTGTCTAGGAGCCTACTATAGTTTAGTTTTCCCTCCTCCTCTTTCCCCTCTTCCTTCCCCTCCTGCTTGATCCTTTCCTTCTCTCTCTCTGTTACCCTTAGTATATTTTACCTGTTTCCTGGTAGATTAATTCCAGGTGACTTTGGTCAATATGCTAAGCACTTTTGATACTGTTTACATAGTTTTGTGTGGTTTTTATACGGAGGAGGAACCCTACCACAGAAAACTTCTTTCTTAGAATTCCTTCTGAAAAATTCTAATTTTCCTTTCTTACTATCACCAAAACAGAGGTTGCCCTTACATTTTACAACTGGTAACCAGAATAGTCAGTGGTAGAATCAGACTGGAAGAATTTGAATATTTTCAGAGAAAATGTGCTTTTAAACCAATATGCTAAACCACAGGAACCCAGAGTTCTTTCCTTTGAGCTGTGCATTACTGTTTGTGCAGCTTCTGAATTGAAGTTAACAGACTGTATTCTGTAATATTGAACTATAAAAATGTTTGACTATTCTCTTTCTCAAAAAAATTTTTTGTTTGTAAGTCACAGTTATATCCATTCATAGACCTTGGGACTATATATGTGACTGTATGTGAGTGCATAGTAATCGTAGGACAAATACTTCTTTGGAAGCAAAACAAAATTCATCTATATGACCTGTGAACATTAGCTTTTTCTCAAGGATGCTCACAGTGTACCCTGTTCCCTTTTAGAGTCTCTTTATCTTAAAGAGCGAAGTAAGAAAGGTAGGACTAGTGATTTTCACAGCTCTGGAAATTTGGCTTAACTTTAAGAATAATAATAAATAATAAGTATTGATTGTGAGTTTATCATGTACCAGACATCCTACTAGGCACTTCCATTAGATGCTGTCCTTACAAAGCCATTTGAAGTAGTACTAAATCTCACTTCCCAGAAAAATACGGAATTTATCATACTTTGTTATATTATGTGATCATCTCTGCTAGAAGCTCCCCCTTTCAATTTGTGGACTTCTAGATAAAGAAACTCAGAGCTAATGGGAAGAATACAGATAACCAGTGCTAATGAGAAATTTTAGAAATTTGAAAATAACAGAAATACTAACCAATAACAGCAAAAGCAGACTCACCATAGTAACACACAAATGATAGTACCAAAAGGAACTCATAGAGATCCAAGTATACTAAAACTTAGTATGTTGTTTATTACCTTTGTCCATTGATTCTTCTTAGATTTAGATATAATTGAAAAATATTAATTGAACAAATTAAATTTAACAAAGTAACTTAATTTCCCAAAGTAGAAATACCAGCTAGAATTTTTTAATATTATTAAAAAATTAATGGAGGCTAGCAAGCATTCTAATGTGTAAATTCAAAATATTCTTATATTATAATAGAAGTCCTGAAAGCTTTAATAAACCAATTTAACCATGAAATATCATAGGAAAATAAGGCTTATAAAATCAAAAGTGGTTAAGCTCATAGACTTGTCCTTACATATGTAATATTGAAATAAGGGAAAACAAAGTAGTTTTAAATTAACTTCAGAAAAGCAGTTTTTCTACCAATCTTTTAATGTGATTTTGTTAACTTGCTATGTGAATAAAAGAATGAGAAAATGATATAAACTGAGTTTGATCATTTAACAAATGTTTATTGACCACCTACTCTGTGCCAAGCACTGTTTGAGGCATTTGGTATACATCAGTGGGGAAAAAAGTTCCCTGCCCTCATGGAACTTGCGTTTTCACAGGAGAGGTAGACAATAAACATAAGTAAGTAAACTTATGTTAGGGAATGATAAACATAATAAGTAAGTAAACGATGAAAAGCAATGGGGCATTGGAAAGAGGGTGTAGGAGGGATAATCAGGCTACAATTTTAAATAGGGAAGTCAGGATATGCCCTTATTAAGAAGGTGACATTTAAGCCAAGACTTGAAGGAGATAAGGGGGTTTAGACAAGAGGATATCTGGCCAAAGAACCCTCGAGGAGGAAGGAACAGCCAGTGCAAAAGGCCTCCAGGTCAGAGTGTGCCTCTCTGATTTGAGGAACAGCAAAGTTGGAAAGCAGTGAGCAAGGGGGAGAGTATTAGGTATGAGGGTAGACAGGTAACAGGTAATAGGGATACAGATTCTGTAAAGATTTGGGGTTTTATACTGGAGTGAGATGAGGTGCCATTGTACAGTTTTTATTAGAGGAGTGTTATGACCTAACTCATGATTTAGAAGAATCAGTTGGGCTACTGTGTTGATAATTGACTATAGGAGGGCAAGGGTAGGAACAGAGACTATTTAAGATTATTGCTATTGCAATAATCCAGGCAAGAAATAATGGTGGTTCAGACTAGTGTGAAAGCAGTGAAAATAGTGAGAGGAGGTTACATTCAGGGTGCATTTTGAAAGTAGAGCCCACAGGATTTCCTGACGGTTTGGATGTGGGGTGTGATAAAGAGGAGAGTCAAGAATCACTACAAGGTTTTTTGCATGAGCAATTGGAGGGGGTTAGAGTTGCCCTCAACTGAGATGAGGAAGGCTGAAATTAGAGCTGGTTTTGGGGATGGAGGCAGATGAGAAGGTCAGTTTCAGACTTGCTAAATTTGAGATGTCAGGCAGGCATTTGGACTAGAGCTGTAAACTTGCAAGTCATTAGCATGTAGATGATACTAAGTCTGTGCCCATGAAACTGGATATATGTTACCTGGTGATGGGGCATCAACAAGGCAGCAAGGTGGGAATTTCCTGGCGGTTCAGTGGTTAGGGCTCCGGGCTCTCACTGCCAATGCCCCAGGTTTGATCCCTGGTCGGGGAACTAATATCCCCACAAGCCACTCAGTGCGGCCAAAAAAAAACAAGGCAGCAAGGTAATGAAAACTAACTTTACCTATCTCACAACTTTGCCTGGCTCCAGTATTGCTGATAGCCCAGTTCTTCTCGCCAATTAAGGACCAAAACCAATTCTCAGAGTTTTGGGGCTAAGTAATATACTATATGTGAAATAGTAGGCATTCAATAATTGTTTCTTTTCCTTTCGTACATTTTAACATTTAAAGGACAAGGCAGCTTAAATGTAGGATGTCTGCATTTAGCCTCTTCCCTCTTCAGTAGTGTTGGTTTGGGGAAATTATGAATGAATTACATTCACCTGTTTCACTAGAAAATAACAAATTATCGGATTACTGAAGCATAAGGCAAAATACAGGATAATATTAGGCTGAATGTGAAAGCTGAAGAGAAAAAAATTCAAATGATAAGAACAGAAAATCAAACTATATTCCCTTAGGTACCTGGAAACAACATCACTAGTGGTTCCAATACTTTAGGGCACACTGGAATTATCTGGGCATCTCTTAAAAATACTGGTATCTGGCTATTACGCCCAGAATTTCTGATTTATTTGATATGGGATACAACCTGGGCATCCAGAGTTTTAAGATCCCTCCAGACATCCCTCTAATGTGTCGCAAAGTTTGAGAACTACTGTGTTATACACTTTTTTTGTTCTAATGGAACTGTCACTAATAATCACAGTATTCAAATTTCCTTCCATAATTTATTTTATTCTTTGCTGGTGTCAAAAATGGAAGCAGCTATCAAGAAAAGGTCCTCTTGAGGGCATTATGCTAAGTGAAATAAGTCAGAGAAATTCAAATACCGTATGACCTCACTTATATGTGGAATCTAAAAACAAAAACAAAAAACAACTCATAGAGAACAGATTGGTGGTTGCCAGTGGCAGGGATGGGGGGGTGGTTGGGAGGGGTGAGGGGTAGGGGAATGGGGGAAATAGGTAAAGGGAGTCAAAAGGTATAAACTTTCAATTATAAAATAAGTCATGGAGATGTACAGCATGGTGACTATAGTTAATACTGTATTGTATACTTGAAAGTTGCTATACTTGTAGATCTTAAAAGTTCTCATCACACGAAAGAAAAAAACTATATATGGTGATGGATGTTAAATAGAAAGAAAAGAAAAGAAGGGAAGAGGAGGGGAGCGGTGGGGAGGGAAGGTCCTCAAGGCAGAGTAGAATAAGTGAACCCTCTGTAAATCGTGCAAATGAGAAATCACTGCCATAATTTGTTGTAGATTCATGGCAGCTATTCACCTGGCCATTTATTTGTAGTATAAGTGAACCCCAAATTGGAGGCAGCTGTGATGTCATGGTAGCTGCTTTAGACTTGGAGTAAGAAGACTTGGATTGAAATCCTAGTTCTTTTGCATATTATCAGATAATTATCATAATTGCTTATTATCAATTATTATCATAATTACCCATTGTGATGGGCAATTCATTTAACCTTCCTGAAATTCAAATTTCTTTCTCTCTAACATGAGAATGAGCAAGTCTACTTTGCATGGTTGTAATCATTGTTTTTAAAAGTGAATGTATGTGAAGGTAAATTATAAAGAATTATATAAAGACACTGAAGAATTATTATTTGAAATCAGTCTTAGAAGTGACATAACATTGTAAAATGTAAAGATTTCCTGGAAGTGGATAGATATTTCTTCCTATATTTTTTCACTGATTTAAGAATGGAACTCTGCAAACAGTAGGTAATAAATGTTTTTGATCTTAATGTTAGGCACGGAAAGTGTTATTTTGTATTTATTTCTTATACAGTGTATTAATATGGGAAAAACATGAACTGTCGGACACAGATGTTGTCACTTACTATCAAATTTGTGTCGCTAGGCATGTTCTAAAACTTAGGTTTCTTTTCTCTTTATATTGGGAATAATAATATCTAGCTTTGGGCTTCCCTGGTGGCGCAGTGGTTGAGAGTCCGCCTGCCGATGCAGGGGTCGCGGGTTCGTGCCCCAGTCCGGGAAGATCCCACATGCTGCGGAGCGGCTGGGCCCGTGAGCCATGGCCGCTGGGCCTGCGCTTCCGGAGCCTGTGCTCTGCAACGGGAGAGGCCACAACAGTGAGAGGCCCGCGTACCGCAAAAAAAAAAAAAAAAATAATAATAATAATATCTACCTTTCAGGGCTGCTGTGTAAAATTCAAGTGTAAAGCACCAAGCACAGTGGCTAGCACAGGTTGGCAGGAAATGTTGATTCCTTTATTCCCTCCAAGAGTATGACAATCTTGGGATAAAAATCTGAGTAATAATTATTTCTCCATAGCCAAAAAATCTTAACTGTCATTTTTATTTTGCTAATTTCTATATCATTTTAACTTTTAAATGTCCACCCCTCTCCCAAAAAAGCCATTTTAACTTTAACTTTTTTTTTTTTTACTTTAAGTTTACACCATGGATGGCACAGAGGGGAAGAATGACAGCACAAAGAGGAAGAATGACAGCACAAATGAGAAGAATGACAATTACAAAGATGATCTTCTGCTAAGGGTGGGACTTAATGATAATAAAGCCGGAATGGAAGGGTTAGATAAAGAGAAAATTAACAAAATTATAATGGAAGCCACAAAGGTATGTTTCTTTTTTCTTTCAATATCTTTAATTTAGTAACTTTTTAACTTTCTGTGTAAAAGAAAATTAGTGTTTTAAATATCCTTTTAATTATAATTTTTAATATTTTAATATATAAAATTATTAAGCTACAATGCATATAGAATAATTTCCCTTCTCTTCTGTTGCTTTTGCCATCCAGTTTTCTACTTCACATGCACATAGTATGCATGTTAAAGCAAAATAACATATATCTTCTTTTTCACCCTTTTTTTTTCACCCCAATAGGAGAATAGTACAATTGTGGTTTTTTTGTTTTTATTTCAGTTAATATATCTTTGAAGTCTTTCTGTATAAGAAACTAGAGATCTTCATTCTTTTTTATGCCTGCATATGTGGATATACTATACTTTACTGAACTAGTCAGAATCTTTATGGATGGACATAAAATAAGTCATTTCTAGTCTTTCATTTTTACAAACAATACTACAGTGAATAAGCTTGTATTTCATAACTTTACATATGTGCAAATATAACTATAGGAGAGATTCCCAGAAGTGGAATTATTCCACCAAATACATATAGCATGAAAGGATATATGCATGTGCAGTTTTTAATGAATTGTGCAATTGCCCTCCATAGTAGTTGTATCAATTTACATTTCCACTGCCAATATGTGACAGTATGTTTTACCATGCTGCAACCATACCAACATAGTGTGTTACTATACTTCTGGATTTGCCAGTCTATGGTAACATAGGGTCGCATTAATTTATATTTCTCTTATGAAAAGTGAGATTGTACATCTTTTTCATATGTTTAAAAGCCACTTATATGTGTATTTTTTACACACTGTCTCTTCTTACCCTTTGCACAATTTTCCATTGGATTATTGTTTACCTTTTGACTTTGCTCATGGTAGTTTAGTCCTGTGCAGTAGTTTTTCGTTTGCTTCTTTTTACATATTTGAATTAGTTAACTACATATGACTTTCTCCAAGATCATAAAAGAGTTCTTTAATGGTATTTTTTCTACCATTTGGGGGGTGTCATTTATGTATTATGAAATATCCATGCAGAAAGGTGTAAAATTTAAGAGAATATCCTTATTCTTAGCAAATGCATGCTGATAACTGCACCAACTTACTCTCCAATGGTTTAGCCAAAAAAAGAGGGTGGAGAGAGAAAGAGAGAGTGAGTGTGTGTGTATGTGTGTGTGTGTGCACACAAGCACACATAAGAGTTGGGAGAGAAACCGAATGTAGCAGGATATCAACAATTGGTCAATCTAGGTGAGGACATATAGGTGTTCCTTGTACTATTCTTTCAACTCTTGAATATTTGGAAATTCTAAAATAAAGAGTTGAGGGAAAAATAATTTTTAAGCATATAAAATATAGATACAATTTTAAAAGTATCAATAAAAGATAATTAAGAGATGAAATAAGGAAGTATAACATATGGATTGGATCCTGGTTGGAACAAATACATTTGGAACATTTAGAGGAATTTGAATATAGGGAGGATACTAGATAATATTAAGGAATTATTGTTAATTTTATTAGTTATGAAATGTTATTATGATTACATATTATTATGGAAAATGGCCTTATTTTTAAAGATGCATACTAAAATACTCTATAGAATAGCTAAATGTCATTATATCTGTAATTTACTTTAAAACAGTTCACTTAAAAAATCATTGAAGGAAATTAAGCAAAATGTTAACAGTTGTTAAATCTCAGTGATAGTTTTATATATTTATTATAGCAATCTCTATATTTTTCTGTTTCAGACTTCTTTGAAATTTTCATCATAACAATTATTTTAAAGACAAAGAGTAAAACCTATGAATCTAGTTTTCAAGTTAAGAAATAGAATATTTAAGTTATCTTAGATGACCCTATCAGATCTTCCCTCTTTCTTCCCCGTGTCTCAGTACCATTTACTAAATAGTCTATCCTTTCCTACTAATCTGCAGTGTTTTCTACTGTTCTAATAGATTGTTTGTCTGTTCTTGCACTGTACAACATGATCTTAAATACAATACTTTAAAGTCTTGATATCTGTTGGAACAAGTTCTCTTTTTTTGGCCTTTGTTCTTTTACAAGAGTATCTTAGGTATTCTTGAATCTTTGCTCTTCCATATAAATTTTGTATGATATTAATATGTATCAATCATAAAATAGATACTTATGTATTTTATATATTAATATATTTGTATACTTTATATAATATATATTCCTCTAGTAGGGAGAAAGGGTGAGTTTATCTGAAATATCTTCCTTAAATTGAAATTTTCTAATTCTTGCCACTCCATAGCAATTTACTTTTTCAAAACTTTTATCAGAAAATTTTAAACATACCCAAAATTAGAATAGTATAGTGAATCCCAGGTAATCATCACCCAGCATCAACAGTTATCAACATTTTTACAAATACTGTTTCATCTTTCTCACTTACCTCTCCCTACTGAACTTTGGAGGTGGAAATTAGAGTATTTTAAAACAAATCCCAATAAATTGGACAAATTTCTAGACATTCACAATTTTCCAAAACTGACTTAAGAAGATACAGAAAATCTAAATAGACCTATAAAAAGGAAAGAAATTAAATTAGTAATTAAAAATCTCACCCCACCCAAAGGAAAAAAAGAGATCAGGTCAAGATGTCTTCACTGGTGATTTTTTTTTTTTTTTTTTTTTTTTATACAGCAGGTTCTTATTAGTCATCCATTTTGTACACATCAGTGTATACCTGTCAATCCCAATCGCCCAATTCATCACACCACCACCACCACCACCCCCGCGGCGCCCAATTCATCACACCACCACCACCACCCCACCGCTTTCCCCACTTGGTGTCCATACGTTTGTTCTCTACATCTGTGTCTCAATTTCTGCCCTGCATACCAGTTCATCTGTACCATTTTTCTAGGTTCCACATACATGCATTAATATACAATATATGTTTTTCTCTTTCTGACTTAGCTCACTCTGTATGACAGTCTCTAGATCCATCCATGTCTGAACAAATGACCCAATTTTGTTCCTTTTTATGGCTGAGTAATATTTCCATTGTATATATGTACCACATCTTCTTTATCCATTCGTCTGTCAGTGGGCATTTAGGTGGCTTCCATGACCTGGCTATTGTAAATAGTGCTGCAATGAACATTGGGGTGCATGTGTCTTTTTGAATTATGGTTTTTTCCTGGGTATTCACTGGTGAATTTTATTTGACATTTAAAGGAGAAATAATACCAATACTCCACAAGTTCTTCCAAAAAATAAAGAAGGATGGAACACTTCCCAGCTCTTTCTATGAGGCCTGTATCCCCTTAATACTAAAGTCAGACAAGCAGAAGATTATAGATCTTTATAAATGTAGAAGTCCTCAACAAAATATTAGCAAACTGTATCCAACAATATATTAAGATTATGTAGCATGACCAAATGGGATTTATCCTAAGAATGCAAGGTTGGTTTAGCCTCCAAAAATCAATTAATGTACTATACCATGTTAATAGAATTAAGGACAAAAAACACATGGTCATGTCAATAGATGCAGAAAAATCATACCTGACAAAATCCTATACCCATTCATGCTAAAAACTTAATAAGCTTGAAATATAAGGGAACTTCTGCAACCTAAAAAGGACATCTATAAAAACCTATACACCCCAATAAAAATTTAAAAACAAAAAACAAAAAAATCAAAAAAAAAAAAAACCCTATAGTTGTCATTATACTTTGTGGTGAAAGACTAAACACTTTTGCCCGAAAATCAGGAGCAAAGCAGGGATGTCCAATCTCACCTGTTCTTTTCAACCTAGTTCTGAACATTTTAGCCAGTGCTGTCAGGCAATTAAAAGAAATAAAAAGCATCAAGATTGGAAACAAAGAACTAAAACTATCTGTTCACAGATGACATGATCTAATACATAGAAAGTCTTAAGGAATTTCAGGAGTGCAACAGTTGAACCCTGAAAATTACAAAAACTTGGTGAGGGAAGATTATGACCTAAAAAATGGAGATATATGCCTATTCAAGGATGAGAAGATTCCATACGGTTAAGAAGGCAATTCTCCCCAAATTGATCTGTAGATTCAGTGTACTTCCCTCATCAAGATTCCAGTGGCTTTTTTTTTCCTGCAGAAATTGACAAACAGATTTTAAAATTTATATGGAAATGAGAAACACCTAAAATAGTCAAAACAATTGTAAAAAGGAACAAGCATGGGGGTCTGACTTTCCTATTTCAAAACTTACTATAAAGCTACAGTTATTAAGACAATGTGCTACTGCCATGAGGCTAGACATATAGAACAATGGAGCAGAATTGAGAGTCTAGAAATAAATGTTTATAGTTTATTGATATTTGTACCAAGGCAAAAGGATAGTCTGTTCAGCACATGATACTGGGACAACTGGATATCCACATGCAAAAAAGATGAACTTATTAGACCCTTAACTCACACCATACACTGAAAATTAACTCAAAATTGACTTAAATGTAAGAACTAAAGCAATAAACCTTTTAGAAGATAGGAGAAAATCTTTGAGATCTTTGGTTAGGCAAACATTTCTTGGATACAACACTGAAAGCACAGTCAGTAAAAGAAAAAGTTGACAAATAGGGCCTCATCAAATTTCAAAATGTTTGTACTTCAGAAGATACCATTAAAAAACACAAAGATAAGCAACATACTAGGGTAAAATATTTGCAAAATAAGAAGACAACCCGGGGCTTCCCTGGTGGCGCAGTGCTTGAGAGTCCGCCTGCCGATGCAGGGGACGCGGGTTCGTGCCCCGTTTCGGGAGGATCCCACATGCCGCGGAGCGGCTGGGCCCGTGAGCCATGGCCGCTGGGCCTGCGCGTCCGGAGCCTGTGCTCCGCAAATGGGAGAGGCCACGACAGTGAGAGGCCCGCATAACGCAAGAAAAAAAAAAAAAGAAGACAACCCGATCAAAAAATGTGCAAAAGATATAAATAGACATTTCACTAAGGAAGATATAAGAATGGCTCATAAGCACATGAGAAGATGTTCAACATTAGTCATTAGAAAAAGGCAAATTAAAACCACAATGAGATGCCATTCATAGTATTATAGCCTAGAATGGCTGTAATAAATAAGACAGGACTTCCCTGGTGGCACAGTGGTTAAGAGTCTGCCTAAATGTAGGGGACACAGGTTCCATCCCTGGACTGGGAAGATCCCACATGCCATGGAGCAACTAGGCCCGTGCGCCACAACTACTGTGACCACGTGCCACAACTACTGAAGCCCACACTCCACAACAAGAGAAGCCACCGTGATGAGAAGCCTGCACACCGCAACAAAGAGTAGCTCCTGCTCGCCGCGACTAGAGAAAGCCCGCACACGAAGACCCAATGCAGCCATAAATAAATAAATAAATAAATGAATTTTAAAAAATAAGATAGACAGTAACAGGTGTTGCAAGGATATAGAGAAATTGGTACCCTCATACATTGCTGGTAGGTTTGTAAAACGGTTCTGCCACTTTGGAAAACAGTCTGGCAGTTCCTCAGAAGGTTTAGCGTGGAGTTACCATATAACGCAGAGATTCCACTCCTAGGTACATATCCAAGGAAGATGAAAACATGTGTCCACACAAAATGTGTACACAATTGTTCATTGCAGTGTTTTTCATAATAGCCAAAAAGTGAAAATAATTAAATGTCCATCAACCTTAAAAATAGATAGTATGTTCAGTGATGAAATGACGGATGATTTTCTAAAAGTTATTTTCTACATTTTATTTAATGGCTAACATTAAATTTGTTAAAGTACTGTTTACCTAAAACAACTAGACTGCCAGTTATTTCTCCACTAAAAAAATGGGTTTATTCAAGATCAGCGGAAAATTGCAGTTCAAGGTCTGCAACCAGGGCAAGCCAAATGCAAGTCCCCAGCAAAACTGGAGAGGAAAACTCTTTCCAGTAAGGGAAAAGGAAGTTGGCAAGGGTATAGTAAACAGAGTCCATGACTTTTTATTGGCTGAGTTCTTGCCAGAAAAGAAGAGGAGTCTTCTTTGTCTTGCTTTCTACTATCATCAAAGGGCATGAGAGCTCCCCCTTCTGATCTCTGACTCTATTTAATTGAGGTTTCTGTTAGTTAATTTTTTACGATAATTTTTAAGTGAAAGTGAAGGAGATAACTGATGACCCAGCTGACTAAGGCCTTGGATATGCCCGGAGGATCCCACCTAGGACACATTGTTATTTTGTTATTTTCTGAGTGCAGATCTGTACTCATCTCTAGAGTTTGTACTGTGCTACATACTGCCTCACAAGATTCCTATGATTTAGGTAGCTATAAATTCATTTTACAGGTAAGGAAACCTAAAACATAATAAGATTAATTTTAGGGTAACCCAGCTAGTAAGTAATGGAGGTAAGTTTTGAATTCAGTCATTCTGTTTCTAGAGTCTGTGCTCTTAGCCATCAGGTTCGCAGTGATGCTTCCTTCAAACATTCTTCTTATACTTTATTTTGTTTTCCTATGTAGGGGTCCAGATTTTATGGAAACGAGCTCAAGAAAGAAAAGCAAGTCAACCAACGAATTGAAAATATGATGCAACAAAAAGCTCAAATTACCAGCCAGCAGCTAAGGAAAGCACAATTACAGGTATTAATTCAATTGCTAAATAAAGTGGAAGCTGGTAGAATAATAATTGATAGTTAAAATGCATCATGGTCAAGTCATAACTGAAAACAAGGTGAAATGTAAATGTTCATTACATTGTAAAGCATAAAATTTAACTAATGTGCATACAACTTTGTTAAATACTGCTCTACCCTTTTACATAAAGACCCACACCTAGACATTGTCACCTGCATTACACAGAAGAGTAAATGGAGCCTTAGTTAGGTTGTGACTTGCCCAGCTTCGTATGACAGGTAGTTCGCAAAGCTAGGATTTAATCCAAAGCTTTTGTTCTTTTTATTATGTGTGTACATTGCAGCTAGAAAAGCCCACAAGATAAATGTGGCATGTTTTCTGCAAAACTAATTTTGCAAAAAAGATTTGGGGGAACGTGTTAACCAATTAACTTTGAAAGTACTTTAAAACATAATTGTGTTACAGTAAAAGGAAAAGTCTTATAAATGGTAGAGTGCCAAATGTATGTGAACTTTTAAGATAAAACACAAGACTTCTAAAAATGTGGGGCCTTTGGCTTCTTCAGCATCTTTGGGGAGTAAATACTCAGTTTCTGTGGTATTAAAAGTTATTACAGTAGAAGAGTTTGAGAAGAGCCAAGTTGCAAAGCATCATGTGGTAGACTGAGAACTCAAAGCAGTAACATTAAAGTTTACTTTTAAAGACAGTTTTACCCTCTGGGACTTCCCTGGTGGCGCAGTAGTTAAGAATCCACTTGCTAATGCCGGGGACACAGGTTCAAGCCCTGGTCCAGGAAGATCCCACATGCCGCAGAGCAACAAAGCCCGTGCACCACAACTACGGAGCCTGACCTCTAGAGCCCGCAAGCCATAACTACTGAGCCCATGTGTCACAACTACTGAAGGCCGCGCAACTAGAGCCTGTGCTCTGCAACAACAGAAGCCACTGCAATGAGAAGCCTGCGCACCGCAACGAAGAGTAGCCCCCACTCGCTGCAACTAGAGAAAGCCCGCACACAGCAAAGAAGACCCAACACAGCCAAAAATAAATTAATTAAAAAAAAAAAGTTTTACCCTCTATCAAAATCTGATTCAGTTTTACAAAGCACTTTAAGCTATAACATAACAATAAAATTATAATATTAATCTACTATGCTGCAAAATTCTTTTCATGATAGAGTTCAAAGATTATAAATTTTGTTTTCTTTATCAAACTACAGTGTGTCATTTTCTTTTTTGATATATGCTTTCCTAGAGCACAAGCTAGTTTGGGTTTTTTTTTTTAATTTTATTTATTTATTTTTGGCTGCGTTGGGTCTTCGTTGCTGTGCACTGGCCCCCTCTAGTTGCAGCGAGCGGGGCCACTCCTCGCTGCGGTGCGCGGGCTTCTCATTGCAGTGGCCTCTTTTGTTGCGGAGCACAGGCTCCAGGGGCACGGGCTTCAGTAGTTGTGGCTCAAGGGCTCTAGAGCACAAGCTCAGTAGTTGTGGCGCATGGGCTTAGTTGCTCCGCGGCATGTGGTATCTTTCTGGACCAGGGCTTGAACCCGTGTCCCCTGCATTGGCAGGCGGATTCTTAACCACTTTGCCACCAGGGAAGCCCCAAGCTAGTTTTTTATCTTCTGTGTTAAGTGTTCTGCTATCATGACTAAAGATGATTTGTCAGTCAAATCATCAGTTTTAATGCTTCATAGCAGTCCACTGTATGGAGGTGCACAATTTATTTACCTCATCCCACCTTGATTCCAGTTTTTTGCTTTATATACAACATTGGGATGATCATTTGTATTCATCTATCTTTGTACTCTCCCGTTCTGTTATTTTCACCAAAGATGGTACCATTTTACATTTTCAACATAAAAGTGCTGGTTTCCTCACATACTTGTTTAAAACTAGATTTTATCAATTTTATCAGTCTTTTAGTTTTTGCTGATACAGTGTCTAAAGTATTATTTCATAGTTGATTTAATTTGCCTTCCTTTGACTATGACAGAGAAGGAATGTCTTTTCACATATGAATTAGCCATCAATATTTCCTTCTTGTGGAAATATCCTCCTTTATTGTGTTTGTTAGGATATAGGCTAAGTAGCTAGCACAAGAGACTCAAAAATATAATGGTTCAAATAAGTTTATTTCTTTCCCACATAATAGGTATGTAGTCCCAGCTGGTCTGGTGGTTCTGATCACCATAGTAATTTAGAGACCCAGGTTCTACATTGTCTTGTTCTATCATCCCCTAGTGTTATCCTTACCTGGATTGACAGAAATGGATTACCTTCAATCCATATTCCAGCCTCTGGGAAGGAAGAAAGAACCAGGAAAATATCATCGAAGGAAAGTAATTTACTATTAAACAAGTGAAAAAGAATTTGCGCACATTACTTTAGCTCACATTGAAGTTTCACTGGCCACACCTAAGTGCAAGAGAAGCTGTAAAATATATTCTCTAGCTGGGTGGCCATGTGTCAGCTAAAAATCTATTACTATGGAAGGAAGAGAGAGTAGATTTCAGGGTTCAACTAGCAGTCTAAAGCAATACTCTTTGCCCACATTTCTAGAGGCGTTTGTATCTTTTTCTCCTCGTTTATAGATCTTATGCATGAAAATTTTTTTCTCTCTGCCACTTGTAAAGATTTTTCTAATATGTTGTTTGTCTTTTAATTTTGCAGGGATTTTTTTTCCCTATACATTTTTAAATGTTTATGTAATCAAATCCAGCAGTGTTAAAATTTTTTTTCTTGGCTTTAGTATTATGCATAGAAAGTTATTCCTCACAACCCAGCCTGTATGTTCTTTTAGTATTTTTATAGTTTTTTTATATTCAAATCTTTAGTCCATTTGGAATTTGTTTTGATGTAAGGTATGAAGTATATTTTTCTTAAATAGTATTATATTTTCCTTAAATGGTATTATTTTTCCTAAATGGTGATCTGCTTGTCCCAACATCATTTATTTAATCATAAGTCCTTTCTCCACTGAATTGAAATGAGGCACTTCCATATACTAAATTTTCATTGTGCTTGGATTTGTTTCTGGACTCTCTCTCTCTCTCTTTTTTTTTTTTTTTTTTTTTTTGTGGTACGCGGGCCTCTCACTGTTGTGGCCTCTCCCGTTGCAGAGCACAGGCTCCGGATGCACAGGCCCAGCGGCCATGGCTCACGGGCCTAGCTGCTCTGCGGCATGTGGGATCTTCCCGGATCGGGGCACGAACCTGTGTCCCCTGCATCGGCAGGCGGACTCTCAACCACTGCGCCACCAGGGAAGCCCTCTTTTTTTTTTTATTTAATAAATTTATTTATTTATTTTTGGCTATGTCTTGTCTTCGTTGCTGCACGCGGGCTTTCTCTAGCTATGGCGAGCGGGGGCTACTCTTTGTTGTGGTGCATGGGCTTCTCATTGCAGTGGCTTCTCTTGTTGCGGAGCACAGGCTCTAGGCACGTGGGCTTCAGTAGCTGTGGCACGTGGGCTCAGTAGTTGTGGCTTGTGGGCTCTAGAGGGCAGGCTCAGTAGTTGTGGCACATGGGCTTAGTTGCTCCGTGGCATGTGACATCTTCCTGGACCAGGGCTCAAACCCATGTCCCCTGCATTGGCAGGCAGATTCTTAACCACTGCACCACCAGGGAAGTCCCTGGACTCTCTTTTAATCGATTGAATCTTTCCCCATATCAGTACCATGCAGTTTTATTTATTGAATCATAATAATATAGTTTAATATTCCCCCTCACTACTCTTTAGAAAAAAATTTTTTTTTCTCATGCATTGTTTCTTTCACATAAGTTTAAGCATTATTTCATCAAGTTAAAAAGAAATTCTATTCTGTCCGCAGTAACACTGTTTTTAAGTTGATATTAATCCTTAGGCAGTTCACTTTCTCTTTTTAGTAACTTTTATTGATTTATAGTCTACAAATATCTTTAATAAAGTTTTAAAGATGTAATACATATGAGTGGTACAATATAACAACTTCTTGCTGTTTATACTACTTTTAAAGCTCACTTCCTTAAATATGCTAATAATCTGAGGAAACAGAAAATACCGTACATTGTGTAGCAGTACTTCAGGTTTTGCTA
The DNA here is from genome assembly GCF_000442215.2 of Lipotes vexillifer. Lineage (NCBI taxonomy): Eukaryota > Metazoa > Chordata > Mammalia > Artiodactyla > Lipotidae > Lipotes > Lipotes vexillifer. The sequence goes on along the minus strand of NW_006788448.1, from coordinate 1,139,813 downwards.
CGGTTTTAGTTGATATTCCATGGGAGGCTCTGAGGCATCTTTTGCAAGGGAAATGGCAGGAAATGTGTTTTATGTTGATTGTAAAATTGTTTCAGTTTTTGAGCTTCCTTTAAAAGAAGTTGTGTAAGTGGGAGGGTATTGAGGAAATCCTAAGGAGTCTAGAAGGTCTGAAAGAACAGAGAGGTTTTCATGGGAAATGTGTTTCTATTTTAGAGTCATGAAACTTCCAAGTAGTAGATTTTATTATGTGTGATAAGATAAGAAAGCTCTGTAGGCATAAACGCCCTTGATGTTTCTTGAGAACCTCCCTAAGTATTCCCCACCCCATCCCATCCTCATTAAACTTCTTAAAAGCACAATCATTTTTGTAGCTGTCAAAACATATTATAACATGGGCTCTTGAATTGAATAGACAAACATCCATGTTATATTAAATGGCAACTACACAGCAAATCAGTGCATTTTGACCACTTTAACACTTGATTTGGAGAACCCAGATATACTTAACAATTTTTAGGGTAATATTAAGTCAAGAAAATGAAAAACAATATTTCTGAAGTAGTCTCCTAAATGTAATCCAAAAGGGGGATTTTTAAAACATAAATAAGACATAATATGGTATAAAATATACCACTAGAGCTTGATTTGAGCTTATTTCAGTGTTAAACACTTTAAGAATTCATTTTAGGAAAGTATCATAAAATAATGGAAAGAGCACAGGCTTTAGAGTAACCTGTTTTCCAGGTCTAATTCTAACATTTACCAGCTCTATGACTTAGGGCAAATTTAATAATCTTACTGAGCTTTAGTTTCATCTATAAAATGGGAATAATAATTATTCTCTCAATTAATTTGACCATTAGGTGAGTTAACATAAGAAGCATTTTTCATATTACATATAATATACTCAGTAAATGTCATTTCTACTTTAAAAATTATAGTTAATATCACTAAGCCCTTACCATATCCCTAGATAAGTGAGTCATATGGGTATCTCTTAATTCTTTCAACCCTTTGAAATTGGTTTAGTCCCTCTTTACAAATAAAGAAAGCATGAGAGGGATTAACTTACCCACTATCATGTAACTAGTAAGTGGCAGGCTTGAGACCCAAACAAAAACCCACTGTGATACACACTGGCTCTGAACTGTAGCAAGAGGGACTAGGTACATATTGGAGACTCAGATCAGAACTTGGAAGTCATTTGGAAGGAAAAATGGAAGAAAGGAAAACATGAATGAGAATTTCAGTAGAAGAAACTGGAAAAAAGCAGTGGTGGTGTGCATTTGGTAGATGAAGAAGAAAAGAGTTCAGATAAGGGTGACTAATGAGAGACAGTAAAGCCAAGTGGAATGTGAGTCATTCAGTGGCGAGGTTTCCTTTTGGCACCTGTACACTTGTTTTAAGCACAGAAAAGACAATAGATTGCTAAGGAAACTGTCATAGCATTAATGTATGAGTCTAAGGAGAATTTTTTCCCATTTGGTTTGTTTTCTATTTATTATCTTTTTCCTTTTCAGCGTTTCTGGGTTAAGGTATTTCAGATGCTGCTCCCTTATTCTCAGTTGACTCAAATCTAAGGCACATTTTCTGGATTGATATAGAGTCGTTTTTAATCTACCCTTGTTTTGATTAGTCTCCATGAATTGTTTACATCTTTTTTTTTTTTTTTTTTTTTTTTGGCGGTACGCGGGCCTCTCACTGTTGTGGCCTCTCCTGTTGCGGAGCACAGGCTCTGGACGCGCAGGCTCAGTGGCCATGGCTCACAGGCCCAGCCGCTCCGCGGCATGTGGGATCCTCCCAGACCAGGGCACGAACCCGTGTCCCCTGCATCGGCAGGCGGACTCTCAACCACTGCGCCACCAGGGAAGCCCTGTTTACATCTTTTTTTATGTCAGGATGCTATTCTCTAGTTTGAAATTGAAGTACTGGAAGAAATAGTTATTCTAAATCTGGATGATAAATTGGAGTAATGTTAAAATGTTCCATTTATTAGGTGTGGTATCTCACTGCATGAGATCAGCCTTCTCCAAACTTTTTCTACAAATACTACTTTCTCTTTTTTAATCAGAAATATATATATTATATATATATGGAATAAATATATATATAAAAGAATAAAATTTATACTGATATGTATAAATGGGTGTACAAGTCTCTCCTCCCTTTCTCTTTTATGAGGAAAGAATTTATGTTTGTTTGCTTGTTTACATAGTTACCAGTATTTATTTTCATTGTGAGAACCTTTAAAATTTACATTCTAGTAACTTTCACATATCAGTACAGTATTGTTAGCTATAGTTATCATATTGTACCTTAGACCCCAAATCTTACTCATCTTTTTTTTTAACTGAAGTAGGTCAATTGACCTATAACACTATGTTAGTTTCAGGTGCACAATATAGTGATTAAATATTTCTATATGTTACAAAATGATCACCAGGATAAGTCTATAGTTACCATCTGTCATCTTACAAAGTTATTACAGTATTATTCCCCATGCTGTGCACTTCATCCTTGTGACTCATTTATTTTGTAACTGGAAGTTTGTACCCTTTAATCTCCCTTTGAGGAAAACTTTTTAAAGCAGATAAGGTCTTTCTCCTGATGGAACTCACAATTTAGAGTCTAATATTACAGTAAGTGCCATAGTAAGAGCAGGAAAACAAGTAAGGGAACATTTAATTCTGTGGCATAGAGGACAGAGATCCAAATAAGTTACAGAGACACGTCTGAGCTGATCCTTGAAGGGTTGGTGACAGAACTAGGAAGGGCATTCTGCACAGAGGAACAGCCTGAAGAAGGCACAGAGCACCCCAGGTTATTCAATGAGTTGCCGCCTAAACAGGAATGGATCTTCTAGAAAGTCTCACTGTGGCTACTGGAGACATATATGAATCAGGGTGATTGTTTCTAAAAGAGGAGTTGCGGGGCTTCCCTGGTGGTGCAGTAGTTAAGAATCCACCTGCCAATGCAGGAGACACGGGTTCGAGCCCCGGTCCAGGAAGATCCCACATGCCACAGAGCAACTAAGCCCGTGTGCCGCAACTACTGAAGCCCATGTGCCACAACTACTGAAGCCTGCACACCTAGAGCCCGTGCTTCACAACAAGAGAAGCTACCACAATGAGAAGCCCGCACACCGCGATGAAGAGTAGCCACTGCTCACCACGAGAGAAAGCCCGCACGCAGCAACAAAGACCCAATGCAGCCATAAATAAATAAATAAATAAATAAATAAAATTTTTTTTAAAAAAAGAGGAGTTGCGGTTTTAACTTGTAGCTAGTAGGCCAGGCGTCATTATAATGTTAAGAATGAAGACCTTGAAAAAAAAAATCTGCAGAATGAAAACAAGGTTGAAGTCCAGCGAGGGGAAAAAGCTAAATTATGCCCCTGAAACTGTCCACCTTTTAGGAAACCTACTCTAGGGATCTCCACATGATGGAAATTGCTTTCATTCCAGAGCTCACCCCACTTGCTTATTTCTTTCTGGCTGCTTTTCCCTTAATTTTTTACTGCTTTGTTATGCAGTTCTCCAATGATCCTTTTAGTAATAGATTGCATTTATTGAACTTGTACCATGTGCCAAGACACTCTTCCATGCTCTTTATGTATTCTGTTTCATTCAATAGCTTTCTTTTCTCTTCTCTTCATGATTTTACTTAATGCTCTTACTGACTTCCTTATATGTTACTAAATCAAAATGGTCACACAGCCACCCCCAGCTGCAGGGGAAGCTAGAAAACTGTGTATTTAGCTTTTTCAGCCTGTATAGTAGAGGCTACAAAAAAGGAACACTTGGGAATGGGTATGTCTGCTACATAAACCCTTTTCTTACTGCCCTACTTTGGTTATTTCTTACATTTCTCTTTCTTCTTTCTTATCAATCCAACTCTTTTTCTGTAAAGAAACAAAAAAATTCCTTAAAGATTCTTCACTGTTATATTTGATATATTTATATATGTTGAAATTTCATGAAAGGATAAATTACAGATTAAATTTTCAATTTTGATTTGAATAGACTAACAGTTATCAAATTTTAGCCTTATAAAAGCAATTCTACAGAGGAAATGTTTACAGTATGCCTTAGGACGATCGATTGTACAGTAGTATTCAGCATAAACATCATATGCCAAAGAAGTATAATCTTTTATTTCCTTTGTTAATATTTTAAGATGTTAATATTATGGGTCAGGTGGGAGTTGTTGTTTATTTTACCTAAACTGAAGCTTTTAGTTACAGTAAGTTGTTTTCCAAATTTATAAAGCAGTAACATCATTTGATATATAAACAGTTGGAATGCTTTATTCATTCAGTAAATATTTATTAAGTACCTGTTATGTACTTGTAGGTATTGAAAAATGAAAGAGTTAGTAGGGAGTGATATTTGAGAACAGACTGCCTATGTTCCTGAAAATAAAAGCCTTAATAAACAATAATCGAATATACATAGATAGGTGTGGGGATGGGTGGGTGAGTGGGTAGCCAGATGGATGGATGGACAGACAGAGACAAATTGACACCTACTAAAAGTAAGATTAGTGTTGGGAATTCCCTGGCGGTCCAGTGGTTAGCACTTGGTTCTTTCACTGCCATGGGGCCAGGTTCAATCCCTGGTTGGGGAACTAAGATCCCACAAGTCACTTGGCCAAAAAAAAAAAAAAAAAAAGATTAGTGTTATGATTAGTGGTATTTCAATATTGTGTTGTCTAAAGTATGTTAACTTTTTAAAAATAAAGGTTGACAGATTTGCAATGGAATTGGAACACAGCCGGGATCTGAACAATACCATAGTACACATTGACATGGATGCTTTCTATGCAGCTGTAGAAATGAGGGACAATCCAGAACTGAAGGATAAACCCATTGCTGTAGGATCAGTGAGTATGTTGGTAAGTAGATAAAGATCAAAGACAAATATGAAGTTCATGACATATTCATATTCAAGTAATCCTCACTGGTTCACGAAGGGGAAAGACTATTGAGTTCCACCAGTTCTATCAGAGTATTTATATGTGTTGAATTACTGAATCCTTTCAACATCACTTAAGGTACAAATTTTTATTTCCATTTGACAGATAAGAAAACAAATTCAGAGAGGGGTTTAATAATCTCCCCAAAGTTACAAACCTGGTAAATGGTAGAGTGGCATTGTATCTTTCTGTTGAAAATTATATTTTTCTTAAGTGACTGTTTTAGTTAAAGAGAATTGAAAAAGAAAGAAAAGGAAATGTTATTCTAAAGCAGAGGTTTGCAAACAATGGCCTACAGGCCAAATCCAGCCTGCTGCCTTATTTTGTAAATAAAATTTTATTGAACACAACATTATAAATCAACTATACTCCAATAAAAATTTAAAAAATTTTATTGGAATACTGTCACACCCATTCATTTATTATTGTTTCATTAAAAGAGCAGAGTTTAGTAATTGCACCAGAGGCCATATGATCCGCAAAGCCTAAAGTATTTGAACCTTTACAGGAAAAGTTTGCCAACACCAGTTTTGGAGTAACATGTTTCATTAATGTAAGTACTGTAATTAAGTGGTTTTTTCCATGACTTGAAACCTTTGCACTTCTGTGACTATGTTGCTTTTCCTTATTGCCACCCTCACCATAGAAGGTAAAGGTGACCAGGATAGCTGTGTGTAGCTAAAGATGTGTTGGGAATTAGAAACAGCAACTGGAGTATATGGGTTTTGGTATTAAAAAAATACAAAAGAGGGCTTCCCTGGTGGCGCAGTGCTTGAGAGTCCGCCTGCCGATGCAGGAGACGCGGGGTCGTGCCCCGTTTTGGGAAGATCCCACGTGCCGCGGAGCGGCTGGGCCCGTGAGCCATGGCCACTGAGCCTGCGCGTCCGGAGCCTGTGCTCCGCAAATGGGAGAGGCCACAACAGTGAGAGGCCCGCATAACGCAAGGAAAAAAAAAAAAAAAAAAAAAACAAAAGAAATAAGGAAGGTTCTTTCCTGTTCTACTCCTTTCAATGCCTTAGATAACTATTAACCTGATTCCCGAGTTATTTTATTATAAAACTGTAATCTGTTAGTTCATTATCTCTGCTCCCACAAGTTTGCAGGTAACTAACAATCCTGGTTCCAAAGTAGTGTTTGTAGGAAAGGATACTCTCCTCTCCTACAAATCATCAGCTAATATTTGAAAAATATATATTTGATTTTATTAAGAATATATATCACCATATATTTATGTGAAATTATGTATATGAACCCCTTCAGTACTTACTGGACACCCATTTATGCTCATGATTCTGTAATTTGTTTGGCCTGAGGCGACCCAGGACTGGAGCCTACAGGCTCTTTGGTGGGGCTAATGGCGGACTCTGGGAGGGCTCATGCCAAGGAGTACTTCCCAGAACTTCTGCTGCCAGTGCCCTTGTCCCCACAGTGAGCCACAGCCACCCCCTGCCTCTGCAGGAGACCCTCCAACACGAGCAGGTAGGTCTGGTTCAGTCTCCTATGGGGTCACTGCTCTTTCCCCCTGCGTCCTGATGCGCACACTACCTCGTGTATGCCCTCCAAGAGTGCAGTCTCTGTTTCCCCTGGTCCTGTGGAAGTCCTGCAGTCAAATCCCGATAGCCTTCAAAGTCTGGTTCTTTGGGAATTCCTCCTTCCGTTGCTGGACCCCCCTGCCCAAGTTGGAAAGCCTGATGTGGGGCTCAGAAGCTTCACTCCATTGGGTGGACTTCTGTGGTATAAGTGTTCTCCAGTCTGTGAGTCACCCACCCAGTGGTTATGGGATTTGATTTTATTGTGATTGCGCCCCTCCTACCGTCTCATTGCGGCTTCTCCTTTGTCTTTGGATGTGGGGTACCTTTTTTGGTGAGTTCCAGTGTCTTCCTGTTAATGGTTGTTCAGCAGTTAGTTGTGATTCCAGTGCTCTTGCAATAAGGAGTGAGCGCACGTCCTTCTACTCCACCATCTTGAACCAATCTTTCCAGAAGCTGCAGACTTTTTAATGCCTAGGTTTCAGGACTCGCATAATGTCGCTCCCTCACATTCTTTTGGTCAAAACAAGTCACAACCAAGTCTCTTGGTATGAGGAACCAGAACCCACCTTTTGACAGGAGGAACTGTAAAAGGTTGTGGCTGTGATTCATAATCCTCCACAAACCTAAAAGTTAAAGGAAGTCACATCTAAAATTGTGTTTGTACTCTACTGTAGATCTAGCTTTTATATCAGTTCCATTAGATTTATTTATATTTAAAGCATTGGTTTGTCCTTCAAGTGCTGTCTGCACTTTCTAGTCCAGAATATTGACCAAGGATTAGCATAGTTTTGAATACTATCAAGATTTCTTAAACACCATTTGAAAACCATTAATGGCAAATTTATATGATCATTCTGAAATAATGCTTTCATTTGGTAGATTTTTTTGGCTTTCTTTGAATTTTCAGTTGAGATTCCAAAGATTCCATTTGTGATTAGTTTTTTTTAATGGTACTATGGCCTGCCACATTAATCTAGATTGTTGTCAGGTATCTTCATCAACAGGATTTAATAAGTAATGTTCTTTTTACTCTCGATGACAAAATTTTGGCTCCCTGTCCACCAATGCCGAATAAAAAATACGGAGACAGGGTTTGGAGGAAGTAGAAAAGAGTAGCTTTATTCCTTTTGCCAGGCAAAGGGGGTAACACAGCAGGGTAGCACCTCAAGAGCTGTGCCCCTTCCCTGGGTCATAGGGGAAGTTTGTATAGCCTGGGGCTCGTGGTCTAGGGTAGGTGATAAGGCTCAAAGTAATGAAGGTCTTGCATTTCTTTTCTTCTGCAAATTCATGGCTAAAGCTGGCATCAGGAGGCTCAGCAACTGGGTCTGGTGACAGTGATTATCGGCCGTGACCTTCTTTCTGAAATGAAGAGTGCTACAAGGGAGTGTAGGGGGAGAAAAAGTGCCAGGTGCAAAGGGTAATTTGTATGGAGTCAGAGAGTAATCAGCTTTGTGAAGGACAAGCCTAGTTTGTTAGTAGTAACAGCTAAAGAATAACCAAGATTGCTTAACTCTTTCAGTCCTGTTTATGTTGTTTCCCCAGCCTATTCATTGTTTCCTTATTTTCCTTGTTTATCAGAAAACAAAAGTCTCATTTCTATTTTTGCTGCAACACTCTCATAATTGTTTAGTACCATCTCATAGTCAAAATGTTTTCACCAAAAAAGATATTCAAGCATTAAGAAATAAAGCTTAATTTTTAAAGTTCTTTTATGCTTTAATCACTTCATGTTTGAGACTTAATTTAACTGACCATATATTAGAACTTTGTTTTGTTTTTTTCTAGATCAAAAATTTACAAAATTCCAAATCCATACTATTATACTATACCATTACTTTGCATACTATTACTTTTTGTAACTTATATACTATTTGTACTATATTGCTTTATAACTATTACTTGACTGCTACTATATCATTACTTTAATGTAACATCACCCACTATCATCTAAACTTTTATATATACTATATTACAGGTATGCATTAAAACCAATGAAGTTTAGTTACTGGAAATGTAAGAGAACCTTTTTATTAGCACAGTCTTGCTTATTACCTCACGTCACGTTATAAATATTGTACAGCAGTGGGAGAGGGTCATGGTGTTATACCATAACAGGATAAAATCAAAGCTTGATTTGAGACAGTGGCCTATAAAAGAAATGTCCTTGAATTGAAAATGCACATCAGTAATGTTTCTTTTGAAAGCATCGATCAATATGTCCATTTAGGTTTGAATATTTTTCCCCATGTGGTCCATTTTCTTTCAGTCTACTTCGAATTACCACGCAAGGAGATTTGGTGTTCGTGCAGCCATGCCAGGATTCATTGCAAAAAGACTCTGCCCACAACTTATTATAGTGCCCCCAAACTTTGACAAATACCGAGCTGTGAGTAGAGAGGTAAGTCTGATGTCTCACCCCTACTTATAGCCTTCTGCTGATTTCCTGTCATCTACAGAGTCAAGTCCAAATACTGTAGCACACCAGAATTTAGCCTTAGCTTATCCCTTTAAGTCTCCCTTCTACCACTTCCTCAGCTTATATGTCAAATACTGAACTGCATGTATGTCCAGAATACACTCTTCTATTTCCCAGTTCTTTGCTTTTCCATGTGTTTTTCTGTCTGCATAGAAAACTCTTATCTCCCCAGAAAACTCTGAATTGCCTTAATTATAACCTAAATTAACTTTAGCTATTTTTCTGTTAATGTGCAATGTACATTTTCTTCTAGAATCACCTTATATTTATAATCTACAGAATTAGTTCCAAGTCGTTAATTCCAAGCTCTTTTCTGAATAAACTTTTTATCAATGTTTTTAAACAGTAACAAAATTAACTTATTTTGATTAGCTGCTCTCCTTGCCCCATAATCTAGGGAAGGTGCTTATGAGCATTTAATATCCAGAAGGCTGTAATCGAAGAAAAAGGGGTATGATCTATTGCTTTGAAAAGGTTCTCTGAAAAATAAAGATTTGATGATTCACTTAAATTGCCTAAACTGTCATATATGAAAAACTGCCCTTTTCTCTAATTGTGGTAACAACTGGACTATCATGGCACTGCTAAAACTTCAGTCATAAATTGAAATTTTAGTATATGACCTCAAACATTTTTAGACTACTGTGGCAAAATGCAGTGTGTTAAAGCCTACTGTCTGAATTGAAACACTTAAAAACTCTGGCCTCCCACTTATTACCATTTAGTCTAGTAAGTTGTCTTTAGATTCACCCTTCTTCTTTGTATTCCACCTCATTTCCCCTAGCAGTGAAACCTCCCCCAAATCAAAATGATACTCCACCCCCAGTTTTTTTAAAGTTTTAAAAAATTCTTTCAAAAACAGCCTGTGGAAGCAAGTGCTTTTGTGCCTACATCTGCAGAGGTGGTGGGGAAGGGGAAGCAGGTTCACACAGGTTAGTTACTGCTTATCTGTTTTACTGTATTCTTAAGTAGAGATAAAATGCCAACCATAAATATTATAAGCTTTTAATAAGTTTGAAAATCCTTCAAAGACTTTGTAAGAATTTTTTTAACTTCTACTTTAACTCAGTAAAACTTCTGACAGTATAACAATGAGAACTAAATTGTTTTTAGTTCTCTTTAGCTATTTACATAAGATGGAGAAATCTTTCTTCAAATTCAATCAGGATCTAACTAGTTTATTTGCAGATGACAAATGGATTCTTATCTGTAAATGAACTACAGTGCAAATTCACTGATTATAAATGCATTAATATTTATGGCTTGGTTTAAACGTTTAAGAAAAAGCCATTTTTGTTTTATCCAAAAAGAATGGAATAGCTTTAACTGCTCTCCAAGCCTAAGTGCTTGATTTTTACTGGAGTCTGTTTTTGTTCTTAAAGTAGTATCCTGTGTAAAGGAAGTTAGTGAGTATTCATTGTCTCCAGAGAGTACTTCTCATTCAGAATAATCTTAGTTGGCTGCCAACTACAGACCTTCCAGAGTTTCATTTTCACTAGAAAGATTCCATTTGAGCACATTGTAGAATTGGTTTCTTCTACAAGAACAAAGCTAATTAAGGTACTCTCTGAGTAAAGCTTGGCCAAGTTTTATGTCACCATTTTCTAAAATTACCTTTGACTCAGCCGTTCATAATTATATTAAGCGAAAATGCTTTCTTTTTATAAAACATCAAAAGAAGTTTTCTCATGATAAGGCAGACAGCTTTTAAACACTAGGTGAAACATAACATAATTCAGCAAGTATGTTTTTCTAATATACATATTATTTTGGCAACCAGTTCCTCTAACTTCAGCTAATATTTCAGTGGTTAAAAAAAATTCATACTTTCATATAATAAAACTATCTTATATAAAAGACATTTCTGGAATCATGCAGAGATTCTGATCTCTTTACATATTTCTTTTATACCAAGATGCAACTCCAGACTTTTCCCCATCATTTAATATAGACACAGACTTACACTACAGATTTTGTCATCTTTTCCATTCTAAATCCTGATTTTTGTTTTCTGAATGGATACATGCATTAATGTGTGTACTGAGTGGAGTTTTATGGACATATTATAATTAATTGGAGTAAAACTACTTTCTAAAGCAACATAATACCTTCATGTAAGATTATTCCTTTTTAAAATGAACAAAAACGGGCCTTTCTCACCTTCTGAAATGACCCACACTCTGTCTGTGGAGTGTGTTTCTCCCAAGGCCACTCTCGCCTTCTGAAATGGCCCGCACTCTGGCTGTGGAGCGTTTCTCTCTCCAAACAAGTCGACTTCGGGACTTCCCTAGTGGCGCAGTGGTTAAGAATCTGCCTGCCAGTGCAGGGGACATGGGTTCAACCCCTGGTCTGGGAAGATCCCACATGCTGCGGAGCAGCTAAGCCCATGAGCCACAACTACTGAGCCTGTGCTCTAGAGCCCACGAGCCACAACTACTGAGCCCATGCGCCACAGCTACTGAAGCCTGCAAGCCTAGAGCCCATGCTCTGCGACGAGAAGCCACCGCAATGAGAAGCCTGCACACCACAACGAAGAGTAGCCCACACTCACCACAACTGGAGAAAGCCCGCGCCCAGCAACGAGGACCCAACGCAGTCCAAAAATAAATAAATAAGTAAATAAAAATAACTAAATAAATAAATCCACTTCTTACCTAAAAAAAAGAACAAAAACAATCGTAAAAGGTAAGGGAGAGCAGGATCCCATTGTTCCCACTTCTGCTTTTGACTTGCCACCTAAAATTATGTTGCTTAACCATTTTTTCTGGGCCTATCAGAATGATGCTGTTGTTTATTTGAATCACTTATTATATATAGATATAGGGGGCTAAATAGAGATTGTATCAAATGAAGCTATTTCATGGTCTTCTGCCTTTGTGATCTACTTTAATACAAAAGAGAATTTGGACAAACTTGCCCTAGCAGTAAATCATTTATTCTCTAAATCCATGAGCTATTGATTATAGAATCCTTACTATAGTTGCAAAGTAAGAATATTAATGTTTCTTATCAGCTGTATGTGGCACGTTTTGCTTTGGCAGCAAAATTAAACCATTTTGTTCCTTTCGAAGGTTAAGGAAATACTTGCTGATTATGATCCCAATTTTATGGCCATGAGTCTTGATGAAGCCTACGTGAATATAACAAAGCATTTAGAGGAAAGACAAAATTGGCCTGAGGACAAAAGGAAGTATTTCATCAAAACAGGGAACTCTCTAGAAAATGGTAAGCAATTTATTAGAATGCTCAGACTAAAAAAAAAAAACAAACAAAAAATCCTTTGAATTAACCATTTAACTCATTAGGATGCATAGGTACAGGACTAAATATAGCTTTATTATGAAAAAGTATTAAAAATTAAAAATCAGGGAATTCCCTGGTGCTCCAGTGGTTAGGACTCCACGCTTTCCACTGCAGGGGGCACGGATTTGATCCCTGGTTGGGGAACTAAGATCCCACAAGCTGCACGGTACAACCAAGTGGGTTTTCTGAGATAAATGTGTGGAATGCCACTTTTAAACCAAATGAGATTGTTAAATCTCTAGACTTTAAGAGTGTGCAGAGTCCCTAAACAAAGTAATTTCATAGCAGTTTTTTCCGTAAGATATAACTAACCAGGGGTTGGATTACCTTGAATCTGAGGAGGTTCTTTGTTTATAGTGGCCTTTTTATGTAGCTGTTAATAGAAAATAGATTCCTTTTTAAGTAGCCTCGAACATATCAAAATATTGGATGGGTTTTTTTTTCTTTATTTCCCAGATTTTCTATAATCTGTTTATACAGTGATTACTGTTCTTAACCTTGCCGAAATTAATGACTCCCCAACTCCCTTCTTGGCCTTAGATCTTATTTTGATTCTTTTTATATATAATGAAACAAGTTTATGACCCCAAGGTTTTTTTCAAATGAGCCCCTTATTACCTACCCAAAACAATGCCAAAAACCATGCAGATAATACACGTACTGCTTTCAGTCCTCTGTCAGAGGTGTGATTACTTCAAATGCCAGCGCTGCCCTGGACTCCTGAGCAAAGTTCACCTGGATGAAAAGGTAGAAATAGAGGGTTTGCTCAAAACCCATAGCCATGTTTCATGTGTACAACTCATTAACTGCTTCAGAGGGGACAGGCTGTGGTGGGGAAGCTCTTTGTAACTTTCCCTGAAGCAAAAATGGTAGATCCTCAATGCCATAAAATTCTAACTTTACCATTGTTTGGGGCTCACATCTTTGGAGCAAATTTAGTATGGACATTGAATGATAATTTTATTACCTTACTTAGAGCTCTAATGGGGTAGGTCTCTCTCTTTAAGAGAAACATTAAACAATAAACAAACATAATTTCTGGACACAGAGGCTTGGAGCAAAAGGCTTTTTGCTCTTAGTATAACTTTATTGTTTGAGGAAGTGACACACAAAGTCTAATGTCACTTTGCTTAAAATCTTTCTTGGTTAGTTCCTTACTTTTCACAGGAGAAAGGAGGGGAGCCATTAAATAGTTATGTCAAAGCATACCCTGAGGGTCTCCTATAATAACTACTCTCACAATATGTTATAAAAAAATTATATTGGGACTAAGGTAAATGTTTTCATTCTCTACTAATGTTCTTTTCATTTACTGTATGTCCACACTCATTATGAGGATATGAATTTTTAATATCTGTTGCTTTTAACATATTTATTTATGTACTTTCCTCTTCATGTATTTCATATTCTTAAGCAATTTAAATAGTTTAACTTTTCTTTTTCATATATAAGTCCCTGTGGGCTAGACTTTCAGGCATGTCTGATTTCACATTATGCCCAGAGAAGCTGTCAACAGTGAGTTGGAGTCGTGGCAGGTGGTTGATATACCTTCCTCTAAAGTCCAAGAGATTTTTCTGCTGTTTGCCCCTTTTCTAAAAGGCACAGTCTGTAAAGAAATAAAATAATAATTATTGTTATTTTATGTTTATTCTCTCATAAATCTACATGGTGCCAGGCAATGTAAAAAACTAAAATACTGTACTGTATACTTTTTAGCACTTGCCATCCAGATGGGATCTTAATCCTACTGTTTCAAATTATAAGAAACCTTACTTTTATAAGCTGATCACCTCAGTTATGAGGCTTATAAAGATATTTCTTTCAGAAAGCAAATAAGAAACCACTTCAGCAGTTGGTTGCATAGCCAGGCCTCACAGAGAAGTAGACAGATTGAAATGATAACTACACCATTCAGCAGCGGCTCTAAACAATGAACCTGAAAACAGCATGCTTTGCTTTCTGCTGTAGTGTCCTGCTATCAGTGACTCACCTGAGGGCAGTGTGGTACATGAGGAAGCATGAGGTACAAAACATGGCATAAGGAACTGCAGAAGGAGGTTGTGAAGGTGCCTTACGTGGCCTGCAGGTTTTCCGTAGCTCTTTACCTTGACTTTTACACATCTAGTTGGGAAAAAGAGTGTCCAGGTAAATACCATTTCAGCTGTGCCTTAGTCTTAATCCCCCTGAATTGCTCTGCATTTTAAAACCAGATAATAGAAAATGAAAGGAACTAAAGTACATAAATAACAGCTAGTGTAAGTTTGAAAATAAGGCTTGTTTTGTATGTGGGCTGGGAATTCAGATTTGGAAAATACCTGTCTGTAACTTAATTCATATTACATACTCAAAAATTTGAAACTAATTAGGTGTCTGTCATTTTATTTATATTATCTTTATAAAATCTCTTGAAAAGGCCATCTTCATTTTTTAAGTATATGTGTCTTGAAACTAGAAATTTAATTTTTGCATCTGTATTTACCTTAATTTGGAAAACATTTATATGTAATAAAATTATGAAATGGATGAGAAAGCTCTGTTGTTAATCTTCGTTTTTATCAATTTTACACTTCAACTGATTTCTCCTCTATTAAGCCCGGAAAGTAAAGTCTTCAATGGATTTGTTCATAAGGACATTTTTAGTATCTGTATAGATTTAAGTATATTTCACAGTTCATTTATGAAAAATGCAACTAAAATGAGATAATAACCAGATTAGGTTTTTTACTTTACTTTTTAATATTAATATTAGTTTACTGCCTTTTGATAATAACAGGCTTCTCGCTCTTAAACTTGGACCATGGTTAATCTGATGAGACCTTAAGAATTTATATATTTAAACAAATATAACTTCCAGAAGTAATTTCTATTTATTTCAAATGTGCTCTTAGTAAAAGTGATACTTTATAAACAAACAAGTCAAAATTAAAATCAGCATTTGAAAGAAGAAAATTCAGATTATTTAACATTTGAAAAGTTCTTCCATGAATGAAGAAAATTTTTAGGCTTTTTTCCCCCCTCCAAAAGCAAAATTTATCTTTCAGGCATAATTGCTCTATGTTGCTTAACACCTTTTTCCTTATTCCTAAATTCTAATTTAAGAAGGTTCTTTTTTTCCTCTAGAGATGAGTGAAGGAAAAAAACCTTTCATCTTTTTGTGAAAAAAGTACTGTGAATCTAATTCCAATTCTGGGTTTCAATTAATTTCAGTACAAAAATTAGTGAGATTTACTTAAGATATTTCATTTTAAAATGTATACAATGGAAATGGATAATATTCCTTTTAAGAAAAACTTAGAATCAGTGTTTTCTTTGGTAAACAGTTAAAAATATAAATGCTAACATTTCTGATCTTGGTTCTTAGAAAGCAAACTAAACTAGATTTGTCCTTAGAAAGACTGTAGGGA
>NW_006788448.1:1059346-1124114 GCF_000442215.2 Lipotes vexillifer | reverse complement strand
GGAAACCTAATTTATGAAGTATGTACTTTTTAAAATGAAGATGAATTACTGTTCCTGTTTATAATTTAGATAAACCAGGAAAGGAAGTTAATAAACTGCGTGAGCAGGAACGATCCATCTCTCCTCTACTTTTTGAAGATAGTCCTCCTGATTTGCAGTCCCCAGGAAATGCTTTCCAAGTGAACTTTGAAGAACTGAATAATCTTCAGATACTCCAAAACTCAATTGTTTTTGGAACATCAGCTGAGGAAGTGGTAAAAGAAATTCGTTTCAGAATCGAGCAAAAAACTACACTGACAGCCAGTGCAGGTACTTAAAAGGATATTGATGGTTCCAATAGTTATAATTTTCAGACTAGCTAACATAGTATAATATTAGTAGTTTCTCACTATAAAGTGTAGAATAACATTTTACTTAGCTGTTCTTTTATTAACTTCTGACAATATACCTATTCAGAATACTATGAACCTATAGGTAAATTGGAATTAAGCACAAAAACCCATGTGTCCAAAGCAAAAACTTATCATAAAGCTCATGTAGCTATCTTTTTTGAAACACAAAATATATTTTAATTGGTTTTGGACATAATACTTTGTTTTCCCTTTGAAGACTTACAGTGCAAGAGAGACCACAGATGTCCACACAAAATATGGATGAGACAGGAAAAAACACCAACTAGCAACATAGCAATCTAGGGTCATCTGGTGAAGGGAAAAAGAGCTTTACATATGCCAATAACTCATGAGGGTATCACTGTGTCTTAGCATAGAAACTGATATTCATGAGGACCCTAGATTAACTTAAGAAAGCCATATTATGATTGGGTTAGTCTTTTCTTCCTATGCCAAAGCATGAGAATAAGTAATAAATTTTAGAAAAATGTGTATAAAAATTGAACTATTTGATGATCATAGTTGAATATACCTATTTCAAGTTATCTTAATCATTAAGACACCTAGAAATTATAAAACACCTCTCTGAAAAGGGATAATTTGCTTTGTGAGTAGCATAAAAAGGATACACCTATTTCATTATCATTGTTTTAAATATACTGGAAACAAAATCTTTGATTTTTTTTCTTTATGTGGATAATCTATACAGAAGACCTTTTCAAAGAGTAAATATCCATCCTAAATTATATTCTTGATCTTTTCTGTAAGACAGCCCTGTATTCCTACTAAATATAGTAAGTAAACTAATAATATCACTTAAACTCAGAAATTACTCTTAGACTTTAAGATACCATGGAGATTTAAATATTCCTCATTTCTGCTGCCCCAATAACTAATACAATTCTTTTTCCTAAAACCATAGCAAGCCCTGGGGAGATAGATAGTAATCAAATGTTATTTTTAAAGTAGCATTCCACATCATTTCAGATTTTTGCATTTAATTTTTTTTCTGTGTTGTTATCGCATATTTTAAAATCATACATATCATGTTCTTTGAGTCATAAGAGTGTTCTTCTTTTAAGGCATTGCACCAAATACAATGTTAGCGAAAGTATGCAGTGATAAGAATAAACCAAATGGACAATACCAAATTCTCCCTAATAGACAAGCTGTGATGGACTTCATCAAGGACTTACCCATTAGAAAGGTGAAATTTTATGCAAAATTTGTCATCTATATATATACTCGGTGTTCTGAAGAAATACTACTTAGGATGATAGTAATCATTCTTTCAGAAACTTTTTAAAATGATAGCTAACAAGCAAGAATGATAATGGATGATTTAATTAGGACTTGAAGAAATCTTTCTGTGAAATCCTAAAAGTGAGGTTTAGGAAGCTTGTCTGTTGAAAAGTTTGTTGAAAAGATTTAGAATTTTAATTGTTTTTGACCAGAAAAAAAAAACCCAAATACTTTACCATCTTTAAAATGGTAAAATGATCCCTCAGGGATTATAGAAAGGGTATATTTTATTATTGTTTTACAGCTTCTAGATTGTTCTGCATATATATGCTTTTTAAAAAATAATAATTGTACTATACACTATTTGATGTTCTAGGGCTTGCTTTCCTGACTCAGCATAATGTATATTAGTGAATCTAAATAAACATTTTCAACGCTCAGAAGAAAGTCTATATCAAAATATATAATGTATAATGACTACTGAATAGCTTAGTATATATAAGATGTAGCTATAAAGCAGTGTTTTCCAATGTATTTTTAAGGTATGAATGGGTGTTCTGTTAAAAAACGTTCTGGGGTCAAAGAACTTTGGAATGTACCACCCTTGGTGGGTAACAACAGATATTAATTTATTGAAGATTCATAATTCTTACAATAATAAAGTTCATTTAAAGTTTGTTTACCCTAGAGACAGACTCATTGTTACAGAAACAAACTGGTGGTTTCCAGAGGGGAGGGGGTGGGGAGTTGGGCAAAATAGGTAAAGAAGATTAAGAGGTGCAAACTTGGAGTTATAAAAACAATGTCATGGGATGTAATGTACAGTATAGAGACTATAGTCAGTAATATTATAATAACTTTGTATAGTGACAGATGATTACTAGACTTATTGTGGTGATTGATTCATAACGTATATAAATGTTGAATCACTGTGTTGTACACCTGAAACTAATATAATGTATGTCAACTATACTTCAATTTTAAAAAATTAAAAGGGAATAAAAAGTTGTTTATCCTACCATTCCCCAAGTTTATATGACCACAGAACTCTTTTTTAAATGCTTTTTAAAAATTCCATGGAATTTAAAATTTTTAATTTTCATGGAACACCGGTTTAGGAAATATAGCCAAAAAGTAACTAAAGTCGTTCTCTTGTGTGACTTTTGAAACTAGGCACATTATTTATACCTTTTATTAGTTATAAAATGTATGATGAGATTATAATATCACTTCTTATCTTAATTTCAAAATGTATTAATGATAAGTTGATTCTTTTCTAGGTTTCTGGAATAGGAAAAGTTACAGAGAAAATGTTGAAGGCCCTTGGAATTATTACTTGTACAGAACTCTACCAACAGAGGGCATTACTTTCTCTCCTTTTCTCTGAAACATCTTGGCATTATTTCCTTCATATTTCCCTGGGTCTAGGTTCAACACACCTGGCAAGGTATCTGTATTTATAATTATTCTGCTTTTTTTTAGCATTTGCTGAAATAACAGTTTTCACCATTGAGATAGAGACTTCAAGGATAACATGTTTTAAATTTCTTTTAGGCTAGCTCAATTCAGAATATAATTTTTGAATTAGAGTCAAAAGATTGGATGTGAGAGAAAAGGAAAAGAGGAATAAAAAATCACTCCTAGGTTGTTGGCTACAGCATTTGGATAGAGGGATAAGAGGAATGATGGGTGCTTTCTTTTCTGTACCTGCCTTGTTCTTTGTTCAGAATGTAAGAATACTGGTGATCAGATTGTGGGGGTAAGAAAGATGGCTCATACTCCAGAACTCACCCTTTAATGCAAGTAGACTTAGCGATTCTTTGAAAGCCTTCATGAACTACCTGTATTTCTTCTCTTTTCCAGATTTGTAAATGATTCATTCATTCAGTACTGAGTACTTTGTGTTAGGCACTGTTCTAGGCACTGGGAATAAGAGCAGTAAACAAGGCAAAGTCCTGCCGTCATGGAGTTTGCAGAGTAGTGTGGGACATAAAAAGTAACCAAATAAACAAATGGAGAAAGTAAGGCAGAGTGGGGGCGCATAGATGTTGACTTGGGGGGTAAGAGATGGGGCTGGCAGCGGTTCTCCAGAGGCAGAGACCTGAAGGGGCCAGCCATGCAAAGATCTAAGAGAAGAGGAAACGGCTAGAGGAGAGGCCCTGTGTTTCCTCCCTGCCACTCTTTCATCCAGGTCTTAAAAAGAAGGATCCCAGAGCTAGAAGGGTACACTGTTTAGGGTGGGTGAAAAGAAGGCACTAAAAACAAGAATGAAAATTAACACTGGGCACTATTTTTACGATTTTGTTATCATCTTGTTAGCCTGCCCTCAAAATAACTCTTTTATATTCATATTATAGTTAAAGTAAATGAAAACAGGAAGATTACTGAGGAGGCATGTAAAATAAGTTTGATTAACCAATTAGACCTGCTAAATCTTACAGAGATTGCAAGGCATGTGCTATTATTTTTCTCATCCCTCCATGCTCCTCATTCTTTCAAGTCCAGGTAGCTGACTTTGATCTTGAGTGGATATAATGAAAGATAAGAGAAAGACATCACAGTACTATAAATAATCCAGTATATGAAGGTGATGAGAAATAAAACTTTCTTCTTTAATCCAAAAATTATCCTCTTTTTATTTCCATAGTGCTTGAAAACAATATAGTTTTTAATATAACATAGCACATATTAACCTGTGGTAGAGATGCAGGTAATGCTTTTAAGTGAAATTCATAGGTAATTTTTAACAATATAAAATAGCAAACTTACCTTCCCTTCTATCCACATTCTCTTTTTCCCTAATTTGCTTTATTTTTTAATCTGTAGTACTTCTCCCCTTCTGTTCCATATTTACTGCTATGTTTATTTGTCTCCCTCCACTAAGATATGTTTCTTTATAACTATTTTTTTTAACATTTATTTATTTATTTGGTTACACTGAGTCTTAGTTGTGGCAGGCGGGCTCCTTTGTTGTGGCTTGCAGGCTCCCTAGTTGTGACATGCTAACTCTTAGTTGTGGTACGCACATGGGATCTAGTTCCCTGACCAGCGATCAAACCCAGGCCCCCTGCATTGGGAGCACAGAGTCTTAACCACTGTGCCACCAGGGAAGTCCCTAAAATATAAGTTTCTTAAAGGCAGGCACTTGGTCTGTTTTGTTCATTACTGTTATCTCCAAGGCCTAGAACAGTGCTTGATTCATAATTGGTTTGTGAAATATTAGGAAAATGAATAATCTACATGTCATTTCAGCTTTTTGGTTTTAACTACTCCTACCAAACTAGGTGGTTCAGATTCCCAATCATCATCCTATTGCTGTATGGCAAATTTTGACTGAGCTTCTATAGAGTGGTATAAGTGAATAATAAATAGGCTATTATTAATGTACTAGGCCAAAAACTAGATAATAGAGATTAAATTATTTAAAATTTAATTATATCTTATAACTGCAAGCCATTATGCTACTACCTTCTGTTGGTTTTTGTAAGTTGTGATTTTTTATATTCAGGCTTTTGATAGAAACAATTTATAATATCATCCTGTTTTCAAATTTGTTCTCTTTGATAGATATAGACTTGACCCATCACACATGTAATTATATTAGCATATCTTTCTACATTCTTTGGTGATAGTTTTATTTTTAGATTAAAAAACTCACTGTGTTTCATGATGTATAACTTTTAATCTAAAACATTGAGATCTCTAAAGGGTAACTGATGTAAAATCATCTTGGTTGACTAAAAGAAACTCAGTCTTCTTTGAGAAAGCAAATAAAAGCTTTTTTTTTTTAATTTCAAGGGATGGAGAGAGGAAAAGCATGAGTGTTGAGAGGTAATGTTTTGTTACTAATTATTCATAATTTGTATTATTTTAAACTAATTTTTAGTAAATTATCACTGAAATTTAAAAATCTATTTTCAAAGCAAGTAACAATTTTCAGCAGTTGATACTCCTACAGTAAGTATTCCAGTGCAATGCTTTATTATCTTTGCTTGCTGTGCTCTCAATGGGAAAAAATTTAACTGCAGTGATTTTTTTAAATGTTGGTTTTGTTCCTATTCAGTGAAAACCAAGCATTTTAGGATTCTAAATCTTAATTTCTAGGCTTATTTATAAGGAAAATGATACTGAGTAGTTATTTGGGAAATTTAAGAAATGATGATGGAAATTCTTCCTGAAGTTCTTCAAATATTGGTGAATAACCATAGGCATCAAATAGTAAGATACTGATGAACGAGAGCTTAGAGGTGATCTAGTTCAGTGGTTTACAATCTTGTTTGAAGTCAAATGAAATCTTGATGGAACCTTATTGTTTTGGGAAATATGTCATTGTTTGAAAAGTCCCTCGCTTATCTCCTCAAAGAACCAAAGTTCCACTAAGACATTTAAGAACCGCAGACCTAGTATAAGGTTGTGTTCATTTTGCACGTATATTATTCATGATCAGAAAAGCGGAATGACTTTTTTTTTTGAATTTTATTTATTTATGTTTTATACAGCAGGTTCTTATTAGTTATCTATTTGATACATATTAGTGATCTATTTGATACATATTAGTGTATACATGTCAATCCCAATCTCCCAGTTCATCCCACCGCCTCCACCACCCCTGCTTTTCCCCCTTGGTGTCCATGTTTGTTCTCTATTTCTGCCTTGCAAACCAGTTCATCTGTACCATTTTTCTAGATTCCACATATATGTGTTTATATACAATATTTGTTTTTCTCTTTCTGACTTACTTCACTCTGTATGACAGTCTCTAGGTCCATCCACATCTCTACAAATGACCCAATTTCATTCCTTTTTATGGCTGAGTAATATTCCATTGTATATATGTACCACCTCTTCTTTAGCCAATGGCCTGTCGATGGGCATTTAGGTTGCTTCCATGACCTGGCTATTGTAAATAGTGCTGCAATGCACATTGGGGTGCATTTGTCTTTTTGAATTATGGTTTTCTCTGGGTATATGCCCAGTAGTGGGATTGCTGGGTCATATGGTAATTCTATTTTTAGTTTTTTAAGGAACCTCCATACGGTTCTCCATTTACATTCCCACCAACAGTGCAAGGGGGTTCCCTAGAAAAGATGAATGACTTTTACAAGACAACACACTCAGTAAATGACTGATAAAAATTGCTCTTGTAGGCTGTGATTTACATAAAAGCAGTCAAAGGAAAAGAGGGGAAAAAAGCATCCAAAAGTGAGATAGTATCATCCTATTTAATGATTTTTTCTTCTATTTTGTCTTTTGTTATTGAGAACATTGCTTGCTGTACAAGAATATTAATATTAACTAATATTAATATTTCTTAAGAAAGGGCCACCAAACCAATAGAAAAAAGTGAACAAAGATCTAATTAGCTAATAGAAAAGACGGTACAAATGGTTTTATAAACATGTGAAAATAATCTCAGTCTCCGTATAATTTAAGAAATTCAGATTGAAAATTCTCTGAGATAGCATTTTTCACTAATCAAGTTGGCAAAGATGCACACTCTATTGGCAAGACTATGGGAGTGAAAAAGCTATTAAACTCTAAAGGAGGGTGTACTAGTTTCTTATTGGTGGTATAACTAATTACCACAAATTTATTCTCTTACAGTTCTGAAGGTCAGAAGTCCTAAAATTAAGGTGTCATTAGGGTTGCGTTCCTTCTAGAGGCCCCAGAGGAGAATCCATTTCCTTACTAAAAGCTTCTAGAGGCTTCTTGCATTCTTTGGCTCACAGCCCCATTCTCTATCTTCAACTCTCACATTTTGTCTTTCTTTGACTCTTACCCTCCTGCCTCCTTCTTACAAGGACCCTTGAGATTACAGTGGACCTACCTGGATAATTCAGGATAATCGCCCCATCTTAATTTAACCACATCTGTAAAATTCATTTCACCATGTAAAGTACTAGATTCTGAGAGATTAGGATTTGAACATCTTCGGGGACCATTATTTTGCCTACCACAGGGGGCAAGCAATTTGGCAGTATCTATCAAGATCACAGATACACATGTACTTTGATCCCACAGTTCTTTTTCTAGGCATACATTCCACTGTTGTAATCACATGTCAATCATTTTACATGTATACATGGTTATGCACTGCATTTTTTGTGTGTGATAGCAAAAGATTGGAAATAAGTTTCTACAAATAGAGGATTGGTTAAAAGATCTTACATCTTTAAATTAGAATTCATGCTGCCATATATAAATGAAATTATTTACTTATAGGGAACTCTCACCAGGATGAATGAGAAAAGCAAAGTGGTAAATAATGTATCTAATATTCTACTGTTTATATAGGGGAAATGTTTGCTTGTTTGCTTTTATATGCATACAGTATTCTAGAGGAATAAATAATGAATAGGAAGCTGGCAATATTGGTTGCCACTAAGGAAGAGAACTGGGTAGCTGGGAGTAGTTAGAAGGGGGACTTTTCACTGAATGACTATTCAGGGTTTGCTTGGGCTTTTTTACTGGTTACCCCACTCTCTCTTTAGTGTCTTTTTGTTAATATGACCTTTCAATACCCTTGTGCAGATGAAGTCACAAGTTCTACACTTAATCTTACCAGCCCTCCATTTCCGGTTGCCTATTAGATGACTTTATGTAGGTGCCACGAACCAACCCCTTAAATCTACTTGAAGATAATTCGCTTACAGAAAATACGCATGCAGTGATTGGAATGTTGTTCTCATTTGTACTTTCTTAAGATAATCCTCTGTAGCAGTCTGTATACATATGTATCCTAATGTTTTGTAAGTTTTGAGGGCATTTTCCTTATATGTTGGTGACTTTAATCATCTTTTAAAAAATATCTTAGAGAGAAAATGCGCCTTTGCTAATCAGTGTAGCTATAAACAATCTTCCATTATTTAAGAAGATCTTGGATGTTTTTACTTAATCATATCTTAGTTCATCTGAAAACTTTACTCTGTACTGTAGAAAATATAATTTAATGCTAGGCCATTTACATGTACTATATCATTTCTAAAGTGTACTGAATTGTAGTTTACTTTGTGCACCAAAATCATTCTTGCCTTTCTAGGACATTCAGTGAGATAAGTAAAGCAGAAGAACAGTACAGCTTGTGCCAAGAACTTTGCAGTGAACTTGCTCAAGACCTGCAGAAAGAAGGACTTAAGGTACTTCATTTTTATGCAGTGTTCTTAGTTTTCAAAATTTTTAATAATAAAAAGCTACCTTAAATTTTTAATGATAAAAAGCTACCTTAAACCAAGAGTTAGATTTTGCATTTAAATACACATTGGGATGTGTCAGAAAAGAGAATTCTTGTCTTCAATAGAGACAAATTGAATTCTGACCCTTATCTGAGGCCTATGATGAGGTCATTTTATGAGAAGCAACTTATGAGGTTGGAGTGATTCCAGTGTAATTCCAGAGAAGTTTATATTACCTTGGGAGTACATTTGAATAAGTTCAAAATCAGAGTTATATTGGC
Source organism: Lipotes vexillifer (assembly GCF_000442215.2). Taxonomy (NCBI): domain Eukaryota; kingdom Metazoa; phylum Chordata; class Mammalia; order Artiodactyla; family Lipotidae; genus Lipotes; species Lipotes vexillifer. The sequence continues at coordinate 1,115,027 of NW_006788448.1, read as the reverse complement.
AGTAAAGAATAAGAGATAGGGAAGGATTTCCCTAGAACTGTGCTTGTTATAAATGCCTTTCCAATTATCCTTTAATGTCATTGTCAGGTAGACAGTGACCTTCTGGAATAGGCATTTTGTTTCAAGGCCTTAATCCAGGTTGCTTAACACATTGAGAACAAAACCTGGAAGGCTTTGAACTTTGTATTGTATAATCTTCACTCACAACAATCCATGTTTAGTATTTTTCCAACATTCTCAAAACAGAGGTAGAGTTATTACAAAGTATAATACAAAAGCAATAAAAAGTTATTACAAAGAAAGGGATATCTGATGAATATTTTCTTATAATCCTTCTTTTTGTACCTTAAATATATAGAGAGTTCTTTTTTAAAAATTTTTTAAATAAACTTTTAATTTTAGAATCATTTCAGATTTATAGAATAGTTACAAGGATAATATCAAGGTTTCCAGTATACCCAGTTTCCCTCATTATTAACATCTTATATTATCATAGTACATTTGCAAAACTAAGAAACTGACACTAACACATTTCTGTTAACTAAATCCAGACAGTATTTTTGTTTTACCTGTTTTTTTTCCATTCATGTCCTTCTTCTCTTTGTTCCAGGGTTCAGTCCAGGGAACCACATTGCATTTAGTTTTCATGTCTTCCCAGTTTCCTCTAGTCTGTGACAGTTTCTCCATATTTCCTTGTTTTGCATGACCTTGACAGTCTTGAGGGATACTAGCCAGGTATACTGCAGAATGTCTTCCAATCTGGGTTTGTCTGATGATTTTCTTATGATTAGACCAGGGTTATAGGTTTTTAGAAAGAATACCACAGAAATGAAGTATCCTTCTCATCACATCCCATCAAGGTATACGATAGCCACATGATGTCACAGGTGAGAATAACCATCCTCACTTGGTTAAAGTAGTGTTTGCTAGGCTTCTCCACTGTGAAATTACTATTTTTCCCTTTCCATACTCTGTTCTTTGGAAGTGAGTCAATAAGCCTAACCTACTCTCACAACCTCCAGGAGGTAGCAAAATATACAAAACAAAATTTACTGTTTTAACTTCCTAAGTATACATTTTAGTGGCATTAAGTACATTCAGCTTGTACAACCATCAACACTTTTGATCTCCAGAACTTTTTCATTATCCCAAAGTGAAACTGTATCCATTCAGCAATAACCGTAAAGGAGTTCTAACATGTAAATTTAACATAATATCTGGCATATAGTAGGCACACAATAAGTGTGAGCTGTCCAGGAGATCTTTTCAATGAGGTCCCTTCAGAAAGATTTTTTTTTCCTATCTTTTTATGTACTGAATTAACCTCAAAAAAGGATTCAGTAAAAAGAAAAGTAATCAGTTAACTTTGCCCTTTATATAAAAGTCTTTTATAAAAAGTCAGTTGGAGAGGGAAGTAATAATTACTGACTAAAATGGGATTTTTAGATTACTTATGGATTTCAGTTATTCTTTATGACAATTTTCATTACCATGGTTTTTTTTTTTTTGTAATTGTAATAGTTAGTATTTATTGCCGTTTAATATACGTCAGGCACTGTTTTAGGGTCTTTATTTAATGAATGTTGATCTTTAACATTGAATGATCTCAACCCCAAAGAATTAAAATTGTAAGTTTAGTGTTTTGCCGTTATAAGACCTGTCAACTAGTGTGTCATTGGAGTTCTTCCTTCCTAGAAATTTCTCTTATATAGAAACTATTATATGATGCAGCTGACAAACATAGGGAAGGGAGTGTGGATACAAAAACTCCATGATCAGCCCCTAGACCATTAAAGATTGAGTCATTATTTTATAACATAAGCCAAAATTGTGTTTGTTTTTGCTGTCTTTCATTAGTGTTTTGTTTAGGCACAGAAGATAGGGCAACAACTCCTCCTCCTCCTACAAAAGCTCCACATTACCATGTTTTTTTGTAAATAATTGATTATACTTCTGTACTCTGTGTACACAAGAGACCTGTCTGAATTTTTCTAACCTGTAAAATAACTTTTTTCTGCAAGTTAAAGAGCCATATATAATAATGTATTCTGTTTCTTACAGGGTAGAACTGTTACCATTAAGCTAAAGAATGTGAATTTTGAAGTAAAAACTCGTGCATCTACAGTTTCCTCTGTTGTTTCTACTGCAGAAGAAATATTTGCTATTGCTAAAGAATTGCTAAGAACAGAAATTGATGCTGATTTTCCACATCCCTTGAGATTAAGACTTATGGGTATGACTTTACTTGTTTTTCCTTAAATCTTCTAGACTTTTCCATAGAATCAACTTGGGAAATATTCTCACCTCCATTTTATTTCTTAAACCTGTTTAGGAAGTTGTACTTATGCTACTGCCATTTTTCTTGATTCTTAGGACCTGATGCCTGTGAAGCCACGATCATTAGTTTAATTCCAGTAAGAACCAGTTAAAGTCGTTCTTTTCCTTACTACTTACTGAAATCCTTGGGGTTAGGTATCTTTCCAAATTTTAAACTTTTCAGATTTTTGAAAGCAAATTCACTGCATGTTGAGTATATTATATAATACTCCTTTGGGATCTGAAGCAGCACTTCATGATCAAACACATTATTATTTCTGTAGGAAAACAAAAAAATATTCACACTGAGTTGTAAAGACTCTGAATAGTCTCACACCAATCTTGTCATCAATTACCATTTGTTGCTTACAATTTTCAGAGCTTTTTGGATTTCAGAATTACAGATAAGGGATTGTGGCACTATAAAACCACATTTCTAGCCCTCATGTGGTAAAAAAAGACAGACAAACCATGTTTCCAAAGTAAACGAGTGAGAGAATGTTTACGGATAAGCACTCCAAATGCCAACTTTACTGCTAAGAATGGGTCATTAGCCATACTTTCACATATGAAAAATAGCACACACTGAAGTCAGTTTGGATAAAGTATGTTAACTAAAAGAGCTAAAGAGTGGATGTTAATAGCAGCTTTATTTATAATTGCCAAAACTTGGAAGCAACCAAGATGTCCTCCAGTAGTAGGTGAATGGAAATTATGGTACGTCTAGACAACAGAATATTATTCAGCACATAAAAGAAATGAGCTATTGGAGTAGAGGGTGGGGGAGAAGAAAAGAAATGAGCTGTCAAGCCATGAAAAGACATGGAGGAAACTTATGTGTTATTAACTGAAAGAAGCTGATCTGAAAAAGCTACATCCTGTATGATTCCAACATATGACATTCTGGAAAAGGCAAAACTATGGAGATACTAAAAAGATCAGTGGTTGTCAGGGGTTGGGGGAGGGAGGAATAGGCAGAGCACAGAGGATTTTTAGGGCAGTGAAACTATTCTGTATGATGCTATAATGGTGGATACATGTCATTGTACATTTGTCAAAACCCATAGAATGTACATCAGGAGTGAACCCTAATGTAAACTATGAACTTTGAGTAATAATGTCATGTCAGTATAGATTCATTGATTGTAACAAATGTACCACTCTGGTGTAGGATGTTGATAGTGGAGGGGGAGTGCATGTGTGGGGCAGGTAGTATATGGGAACTCTCTGTACTTGCTACTCAACTTTGCTGAGAACCTAAAATTGCTCTAAAACATAGCACCTATTGCAAAAAAGGGAGCTAAAGAATCTATGCAATTGACTACAATTAGTTACTCGATATTTAATGGTATCATGTGTCAGGTATTAACTGAAAGACCTATATAATCATGCTAAAACTCCGATAGATACTTACTATTTAGTATACCCAGCTTTATGAAGAAAGGTAATTTCTACTCATAATACCACCTTTGAAAAAGCATCCTTTAATTCAGAGAATACAGTGTTGCTTATTATTTCTGGCTAAACAGCCTTTTTCATATATGTTATAATAGTATTATGCAAAATGTATTGAATTTGAAATGGATTAATTATGGTTGGTTTAATTTAGGGGTGCGACTATCTGGTTTTCCCAATGAAGAGGAGAAGAAATGCCAACAAAGGAGCATTATTGGCTTCTTACAGCCTGGAAACCAAGCCCTGTCAGCCACCAGGTGTATACCAGAGAAAACTGACAAAGATCAGTTTCTAAAACCTCTAGAAATGTCTCAGAAGAAGAGTTTCTTTGATAAAAAACGATCTGAAAGGAATTGGAGCTACCAGGACACATTTAAATGTGAAACTGTAGATAAACAAAGTTTACAGACATCACAATTCTTCCAAGTTTTAAAGAAGAGGATGAGTGAGAATTTAGAAACATTGGAGAATTCAGATAACTGCCATATATTTACTTGTCCTGTTTGCTTCAGGGAGCAAGGAAGCATCAGTCTGGAAGCCTTTAATAAACATGTAGATGCGTGTCTTGAAGGACCTTCCATCAGTGGAAACTCTAAAATGTCCTCACGTTCACATGCTTCCTCTACAGAAGTGAACGAGAAAGAAAATGTACACGATTCTGTTTCTGTCTGTGAGAAGCAGGATTATGAGACTCATCAGAAGAATACAGAGATCACATCAGTAGATTCTGTAGAGTTGGCAGAGACTACTGGTAATCCATCTAATACAGAAGGTGTAGATGTGCTAAGTAATAAGCACAGCGAAGAGGAATGTTCTAGTCTTCCAAGCAAATCGTTTAATATGGAACACTGTCCTCAGAATTGTTGTGCTGTTTCACTGGAAAATGAAGATGTTGCGTCATTAAGAAGGAAAGAGCCCCTACAACCTTATTTATATGAAGTGATCAGTGACCAAGTCCTCATTTGTCCTGTTTGTAACCTAGAACAAAAGACTTCAGATCTTACCCTATTCAATGTGCATGTAGATGTTTGCTTAAATAAAGGCATTATCCAGGAACTGAGAAAAGATAAGGTTAATCCAGTTAACCAACCCAAAGAAAGCACCACGAGTACTGGTGAGTTTACAGTTTACAGTTTACATAGTTCATGTACGCTGCCATTTAGGAAAATGTTAGTTACCTTAACGGTGGGTTAGAATTAGCTGAAGACATTAGATTTTAAATTTTGGGAAACCTCTGGTTTGGGCTTGATTTAGCACAGAATGAACTCAGTGGTTTAGGGAGCTGAGTGATCTAATCGAAACAGAAATCCCTTCAGAGAACACTTGCCAAGGCACAGTGGTAACTTAACTATAATTATATAGCCAAAAAGCCTCTTTAACTTGTTTTTTGGTAGTTCCGGCTCTAACCCAACTTCAAAATCAGCTGTAATACTAATAAAACAAGTAAGTTACAAAGAAATTATGCTATACATTAGTTTCTGGTATATATAAATTCGAACAATGTAGTACTAAGGAGGTTTTTATTATCTTTAATCAGTCAACCTTAACTCTTTAAATTTTTAGAAAGCTTTTTAATTATTTCATGTTTTTCATTGTGGAATTTCTTCCCTCTAAAGATAACTCAGGCAAAGTACAGAAGATTGGAACAAAAGCAAACAGGTATGGCTAATTTGAGTTTTAATAAAACTGGCTATGAAATTGTTATATTTTGAGGTCTGATTTTTAAGAAGTGTTAAAATTTGCTTTTAGAAATCATTAAGTAAAAGTTTTAAAATCAATTATTTGCATAAACAATATTTTAAATCTCGTCATGCATTTTATTATCTTATATTTTTTTGTTTTTTGTTTTGTAGTTCTTCATGCATTTTAATTGCGTGTTCTTTTTTATTCCAGGCCAGGACTGATGACAAAGTACTCGGCATCAAAGAAAACAAAACCAAACAGTCCCAGACACACCCTTGATATATTTTTTAAATGAACATTGAACATTTTATCATTAATTTTTGATTGAAGCTTGTTATTTTATAATCAATGAATGTATTCTTCCTCATTTCAGGCTTACAGATTCATTGCGTGAAAGGCAAGTGCAATAAGCCCTCCCCAAATGACATTTCCTTTATATGAATTTGGAATATATACTAATTTACTTCTGTATATTTTTTTTGATAACAGTGAGAATTCCACTTCCATTATACTTCAATTGGAAATCAGTCCTGTTAGAGATAATTGTAAAATGAGAAGTTAGGAATGGGATCAGGAAGTGATTTCCTTCTTTATTGTATTTTATAGTGAATATAAAAACTTAGATTTATAAGGGCTCTCAGAAGTTCAGATAAAGCTATTTTAGCATGAGAATTTTTCAGCACTTAACCACTTTGTTGGCACTGGACTGCTATGTTTGGTCTTAGTATCTTCTACAACTTTGTATAAGTATATTTTAGCTCCTAGTATCTTCAGATACCTCATGAACATTCATAATTAATACTTATCTTAAGTTCTGTGAAGAGTATTAGCAGAACTAGCATGAGTGGTTTTGTTACCTTCAGGAAAATAATGTCACAGTATTATTTGCTGTGTTAAAAGAATTTTTGTTTAAAATATGATTATTCATTTGATTTTTTAAAATTTAAAATTTATCTAATGAATAAGCACTTGGTTCACTTTAAAAAAGTATTTAGTCTAAGATTCAAGGTAATTATTTTCTTATCTAGGACTTTTAAATAGCAATATTTCATTTCTTGGCAGTTATATTTGTACTTTACACAAATCTGTAAAAAAGGATAAATTGTACACTCACTTCATTTTTATTATGACCTTCTGGAGAAGAATGTGCAATTCAAAAGATTAATGTGTGTTAAAACACCTCATTTATCTTAGTTATATTTCTATCATGTTTTCATTAATATTCGCGAAAGAAGACAGCTTAACAGTAGTTAGCTTAAGTAGTTGTTCCAAATATTTTTGTGCTATCAATAGAGGAGTTTTTATCAAAAAACAATTATTTAATTGAAACATGAACATGGAACCCATTTTCTATTACTGCTTTAAGGAACTGAATCTTTTGTTCTCATATTTTTGTTTCTTTTCATATTTTATAGCTTATTACCTAAATGTATAAAGACAATGTTTTAGGAGTAGCGTAAATTAGGATCTTGCACAACCTTTGGCCAAAGTGGTAATTTGACTTTAAATTACTAGATGGATTAAAATTAGGCTTAATGTTTATTAACATACCAATTTCATGCCTAATATTATTATACGCTATGGTTAGTACCTAGTTGTAGAGCTACGCTTCTTGATTGTGTGATTTACTTACATTAATTCTCTACAAAATTAATTTCCATGAAGCACTGATTTAATGTACTGAAAAGTAGATAGAACCATATTTGTTCTTTTCTATTCTATCTTGTTTCAAGTTCATTTTTGTTGTGTTTTCAACATTAGAGTGAATACTAAATTATTTTCACTTAGATGATTCATTTAATTGAATGTTATCATTTAGCAATATTTAATAAAAATTTTAAATGAAGTTTTCAATGTTTAATCTTTAGCCAGTAGAAATGGTTTCCTTACTTTTCCACTCTTCCCACCTCTGTTGCTTTCACTCTTATTTTCTTTGCCCAGAATTTTCTCCACATCCTTTTCTGTTTTATCTAATAATCCAACTCATTTTCTTTTTATTATAATTTTGTTTGGGGGCATTAAAAGAAAATACAACGAAACCACAAAGAATAAGCACCTATCATCTTACCTATTTAGAGAGTCAGAATATAGGGAACCACCTGGGAGAACATATTTGCAACACATGTAATTGGCAAAATACTAGTATCCAGTATATATATATACAGAATATATAAATGATTCCTATGAATCATTAAGAAAAAGACAGACAGCCAATAGAAATTTGGACAAGTCTTTAGATGGCACTTTACATAGAAAGAAATCCAAATGGCCAAGAAACATGAAAACATCCTCAGCCATTTTTGTAATAGGGAAATGAAAAAAACCAAACAAACCACAAAGAGGTATTGTAATACCTTTCCCAGATTCACAAAAATGAAGGGATCCAATGATACTAAGTTTTGGTGATGATGTGGAGCAATATGAACTCTTATTTGAGAACAATCTCTTTGGAAAAAAGTTTGTCCTTCAGTAACTCTGAAGATGTGCACACTCAACACCCCAGCCACTGCACTCCTAAATATACGCCTTTGCTGGTTATCTTCCATTTGCCCTCCTGATTTTACTCTGTGCCCTCCACCCTGCTTTAAGTTCAGTGAGGCAGCATGGCAGCGGGCAGCCACTGCAGAAGGTTTCAGGGAGGAAAGAGGATGAAGTTGTTTATTTATTCCCTCATATACCTTGTTGAAGAATCATGTCAAGCTGGCTAAGTCCCTTGACGAAAGGTCACGACTTCTTCATATGTCATTTTCTGCTCTCTCTCCAGGTTCTGATCATCCTTTCCTTGCCCTCACCCCCTCATCCTAGGGGTGGCAACAGAGCCTTGCCCTTACTAGCCCTGAGGTGCTGCCCTATCTTTTGTGGTTTCCCCACACCCTGCCCACCCCTTTGTAAATGGTCCCTTTCTTAAAAGTCATCTCAAAATACAATTTTTTTCCTGCCAGAGCCATAACTGATACGATGTCTTGGGAAAACTATTGAACATGTTTTTTAGAAAGCATGTGCAAGAATGCACATAGCAGCACTGTTATAGGCAAAAAATGGAAATCAAATATTCAGCACTGGTAGAATGGTTAGATTCTACCATTGCATATTCATGTAGATTCAAACAGTAGAATTCTACACAGTGGTGAAAATGAAGGAAATAGCTAATCAGAAGGTGGATGAATATCACAAACATAATGTGGAGCAAAAGAAGCAAATCATAGAAGGATGCCATCAGCATGATTCCATTTGTATAGTTCAAAACAGTGTATATTGCTTTAAGAATGTATTCATATGAGATCAAATTATTAAGAGAAGCAAGTATATTATTGTCCCCAAAGTTAGAATAATGACTTCCTCTGTGGGGAGGAAAGGGAATGTGATTGAGAAATGGCACATGGAGCTGCTGAGATGCTGACAGCCTTTTATTGTCTTGGGTGGTGACTTCATGGATGTTTATTTTAAAAATATTATTTAAACTGTGTGTATGTATTTTATACATTCTTGTTCACATGTGACCTATATCATGATAAAAAGTAACACACAAAAAAATAGCAGGAGCCGCTTTCCTTAGTGAGGTGATGTTCTCCTTGATCTCTGCAGGCTACTAGCTTCAACAGAGAAAAAGTACGTTTCTCTCTGCTAGGACTTTGCTGAACACAGCAAGAAAGAGTCATCCCATGACAACATTTTGAGTTTTTCTCCTAGTGTTTCCCCTAATGCTACAGCCTCAATCAGCATTTGGTCTGCTCTCCAAAATCAAATTGCCAAAGTTGACAATTTGACCAAATATTTTATCATCTCCAAACAAGTCACCAGCTTCCCAACCTGTGATATATATCGCCACTCCTCAAAGCCCCTCCCTCAAACACTAAGCCAATTCTGTATATTAGATTTTGTTATTTTCAGCACCCTGCTTTCTGTATCACTTCAGAATTTTACTTCAGCTGTGAATTACAGAGACCCAATCAGTGTCTTAAAAAAGAAAAATCAGTTCTAGTGTTCCCACAAAACACAAATTTCATTGGTTAACTTTGGCTCGATAGTTCAAAGATGGGTTCACAGTCTGATTTTCTTGGCCTCACATGGCCAACTTATGGCCACAAGATGGATGGACTTTTCTATATCCAGCCTTACACATGAGTTCCAGGTAGGAAGATGAGGAAGTAAAAAGGACAAAAGGGCAAGTCTGTCCCGCTTTAAGGAGCTTTCTTGGAAGCCCCACATAACAATTTCCACTTCCATCTCATTGACCAAACAGTGTCATGTGGCTTCCCCATATTAAAGGGAACCTGGAAATGTAGTTTTTAGCTGGCTACGTTGCTACACCCAAACAAAATCAGGTTCTGTTAGTAAATTGTGCCTCACCTATTAAAAATAACTATATAACTTTATTATCAGATGATGTGTTTGTCTACATTTTTAAAAATCTACATTTAGGACTTCCCTAGTGGTTCAGTGGTTAAGAGTCGTGCTCCCACTGCAGGGAGCACGGGTTCAATCCCTGGTCAGGGAAGATCCCACATGCTGTGCAGCGCAGCCAAAAAAAAAAAAAATCTACATTTAATTAAAAAGTTCAATAAGGTTATGGCTACAAAATCAATGTACAAAATCAGTAGCATTCCTGTACAACAGTAATAACCAATTAGAAAATATAAAAATAAACTCTTTCATGACAACAATCTATAAGGGACCTAAAGGGGCAGCGGGTTGTGGGCGGGGGGCGGCGGGTACCTATCAAAATAGGTGCAAGGGGCTTCCCTGGTAGTGCAGTGGTTGAGAGTCCGCCTGCCGATGCAGGGGACACGGGTTCGTGCCCCGGTCCGGGAAGATCCCACATGCCGCAAAGCGGCTGGGCCCGTGGGCCATGGCCGCTGAGCCTGCGCGTCCGGAGCCTGTGCTCCGCAACGGGAGAGGCCACAACAGTGAGAGGCCCGCGTACCGCAAAAAAAAAAAAAAAAAAAAAAAAATAGGTGCAAGTACTTAGGAACTACAAAATATTATTGAAAGACAAGCAGTCTGAGTAAATTAAAAGAATAATCCTATTTATGAATAGGAAGAATAACTATCTTAAAGATAACTCTTCTCCCCTAATTATTCTACAAGTTCAATAAAATTCAAAACAAAACTTCTTATGGTTTTTCTTGGAAGTTGTTAAGTAGATGGTAAATTTTATATGGAAGAGCAAAGGCCCCAGAATAATAAGGTAGAAGGACAGGCCCTATTACATAGCAAGATTCATTATAAAGCTGTAGTAATTAATACCGTACACTAATAGAGTAGTATTGGCCTGGGTATGGACATTTTAGACAGCTCAGTACAAAAAGTATTTACTATTTAATAAATAGTGCCTAAACTCTGACCTTCCAACTGATTTCTCAGCTTCTCCTGCTCTAAACCATTTTGTGCATTTTTTGCACATTAGCCATAATGTTTTCATAACGTCACTCGTATTAGAAACAAAGCAAAAAAAAGATTTCAAAGCTCTCAACTCTGTCCAGGATCAGTGGGAGCTGAGAAGGGGACTGATTTTCAGCGTATGATGATTTCTATGGTGCAAATACCATGACAGATTTCAAGCTATTGACACGATGTCAACCAGTTCACAAAGTTCCTGAAAATTTAACAGTTGGCTCTTGGGTGCCAGCACAAGCGAGTTCCCAAAAATCAGTGTTCATGGTGCACACCAAATACTGGCTTGGCATTCAAGCCCGGTCAAGTCACACTGCATTGCTTGCAGTTTCCTGAATTAACCAAGCTATTTCTCCCTTCTGGTGTCGTGCTCAGTTGCTCCCTGTGCCCAGAATGTGCTTCCTGAATGCCCCTTTGCCCTCTCCATACACAGTAACCATACACAGCTATTCATCTTTCAACTCATCCCAAGGACCACCTTCAAGAAAGGGTCTCTGTCCCCTAGGAAAACTGTTTAGTTACTCCTTTGTGCTCCTGTTTCTCTATGAAGACACTGAAACATTCTTTGTTGTGGCTTTGCTGTGGCTTTGCTGCGGTCTCTCCCTTCTAGGTTGTAGGCTGCTAGAGATGTTGGACTGTCTTTCACTGATCTCTGAATTATAAGTGTGAAGTGTAAAGCCTGGCACTCAGTAGGTGTTAACTATCATTTGTTGACCCATAAATGAATAAATAATGTTTGCCCAAAGACTGGTGTCTATTACTGTCATACTAATTTTCTCCGTGAAGACAGGGTGGCCGACATAGATGGCTGCACTCAAGCTGAGCCCTAAGGATGGGCATTCTGGAAAGAGAGAATTGTACTGATCTTTCCCTTTATTGGGTAATTGCTTGCTTTATAAATGTTTTATTACTGTGTTCTTTTGTGGTAGCTTGGAAATATTTGGAAAAAGGCTCAAAATATGACTATTAACCTAGGGCTAAAAAAAAATGATTTTTGAGGAAATATTCCATTTTGAAAATCACACCTGGTGCCTGCTGTCTGCTTTTTTTTTTTTTTTTTTCATAAGTAATCTCCCCTTTGTTTTTGTGGCCATGCCTTGTGGGACGTGACATCTTAGTTCCCCAACCAGGGATTGAACCTGTGACCCCTGCAGTGGAAGGGTGGAGTCTTAACCACTGGACCACCAGGGAAGTCCCAGTAATGTCCCATTTTGAAAAGCAGTAATACATTTGAGCATACCTGGTGCTGGTAGGGCTCTAGTGAACATCACAGAGAGGTGTTTATACCCCTGAAGCAAAAGCTGTTTTTTTGTTGAATCATTAAGGGATAATCACTTTTGCTTTGTAATACATAATTGGATTACCAGTTGTTTAAGAAAAACTCAAATGATATTATGGTGAGTATTGAAAACATGATTCCATTTATTAAATCGTATATTGGACTGCTCCCCTTACAAGTGTGAGGTAATTTATTTTCTAATTACTGCTGTCTACAAAAGGCTCAGGGAGACAGAAGATAATTCAGAGGCAAATAGTTTTCACACTTCCTTGTAATTGCGGTCTCTTAAGTTTGTTATGATTTCAAACCCATATATACCTACATATACATATGCATAGATGTGCATACACCATATATATATGTGTGTACATACATACTATACACACATACACACAACCTCACCTGAACCCATATCTGTTACTGAATTCTGTCCTTGTAGGGCCCGTTGAAAACATCCACTTCTTTGTATTCCTTTTGTCAAATCCTCAACAGTTGCCTAATCTCTGGCCTTCCAACTTATTACTCAGCTTTCATCAGTTTCCTTCCCTTCTCTAAACCATTTTGTGCATTTTTATAGACAATGCTTTCCTAACATCACTCATATCCATCTGTGTGTACCAAAAAGGTGGGTCAGTTCTGGGGTCAGATCTAGTTCTATTTTATTAGGACTCAATTTTTTTTTCACTCCTAGAATATGCTCAACTTCTAATTTAACTTCTGAACGCATCCACAGGCATGAGATGTGCCATGGTTTTATTTGTTTGTAATCCATCAAACAGTGCTTATGTACTAGGGATTCAATGGAGATATCCTGGTTGTCCTTCAATATTCTACTTTTCTTCCATATTATTAGAATTTTAGCTAGGCACAGAATTGCCCAGAATAATTTACTATATTTCATCAAGTCTTTATTTTATAAACCACTAAGAAAGAAAGAAGACCCAAGATGGCGAGTCCAGTAGGTTACCACTGCATTAAAATGCAGTACCAAGGTTTTCCATCTTCAGAGAGGCTATTGAGTCTTACTTTATTCTAGAGAAAATTCTGGAAGCCCATTTAAAAATGATTCAATACTTAAGTTCCAAAAGTGTTGGTTATCAAGCCAACCTCGACACTTCACCCTACTGTATAAAGAACGGCCTAAGTGTGCGCCAGGAGTTTTCTCAGAACGTTTTGCCTCGCGTGAACCCAACCACATCACGCCACACCGGAAGGCGGCACCGCCTGGCCAGGGCTGGAGACCCGGGGAGAGCCGCCATTAGAAGCGCCAGCAGCCGAGAGCGGCCCCGGGGGTGAGCGGTCTCGGGGGCCTGAGGGCCTCAGGGTCGGACATGGAGCCGGGTCGGCGCGCCCCGGGGCGCCGGGAAGCGGCAAGGGGGCTGCTGCTCGACGAGGCTGCGGCCGCCAAGGGGTTGCGTGAGGACCTGAGGGGCGCGGCAGCCCAGCCCTGGAGAGGCCTGGCGCGGATCCCGAAGCAAGAGCGTCCGCGGCGCGAGGAGGCGGCGGCCGAGCACGAGTTCCGTGAGTCTCGGAACAAGGCCTGGAGACGCCGGCGCTGGCGGCGCCGCGCGAGCGCGGGGAGCTGGTTGAGCAGTGTGGGTGCAGCGCTCGGGCCGCGGCGGTAAGGGACCCGTGCGCATCCTCATCCCTGCGCCCTCTGAGAGCTAGTTTTCAGCTTTGGGATCCACCCCCACCGAAGTTTTGGTTCACATTTCTCAGGCCGTTTTTTTCCGGTTAACCCTGCGCTGTGGGTGGAAGGAAAGTGTTACCCTTTCAAATTAAGGAAAAGAATTTTTCAAGAAATGATTAAGCCCTTTTACAAATAAGGAAAGAGGGTTTTTTTGTTTGTTTGTTTTGTTTTTTTGCGGTACGTGGGCCTCTCACTGTTGTGACCTCTCCCATTGCGGAGCACAGGCTCCGGACGCGCAGGCTTAGCGGCCATGGCTCACGGGCCCAGCCGCTCCGCGGCATGTGGGATCGTCTCGGACCGGGGCACGAACCCGTGTCCCCTGCATCGGCAGGCAGACTCACAACCACTGCGCCACCAGGGAAGCCCCTGAAGGAGTTTTATGTGCTGTTATCTCCTATAGCCTGACGCATTCACTGATTTATTGTGTGACTTTAAATAAGTCACTTAATCTTTCTGTACTTTAAGTTTTTAAAGCATGGAGGGGATCATCTATGCCTTGGGGATACATTTGTAGCATAAACTCAGGGACGCTGTTTAAGGGTCTTCAAGGTTGAGAATGACGTCGAGTCTCTTAACGAGCACACCCTCCAAGTTGGGATAGGTGGGATGGCCTCATTTCCTGAAGACCAGCCTTGCGGGCAGAGCACCAGTTTCTTTTCTTTTTTCTTATAATTTTTTTTTCCCCCGGTACGCGGTCCTCTCATTGCTGTGGCCTCCCCCGTTGCGGATTACAGGCTCCAGACGCGCAGGCTTAGCGGCCATGGCTCACGGGCCCAGCCGCTCCGCGGCATGTGGGATCTTCCCAGACCGGGGCACGAACCCGTGTACCCTGCATTGGCAGGCGGACTCTCAACGACTGCGCCATCAGGGAAGCCCTTATAAATTTATTTATTTTTGGCTGCGTTGGGTCTTTGTTGCTGCACGCAGGCTTTCTGTAGTTGCGGAGAGCGGGGGCTACTCTTCGTTGCGGTGAATGGGGGCCTCTCATTGCGGTGGCTTCTCTTGTTGCGGCCTCTAGGCACGCGGGCTTCAGTAGTTGTGGGTCGCGGGCTATAGAGCGCAGGCTCAGTAGCTGTGGCGCACGCACTTAGTTGCTCCGCAGCATGTGGGATCTTCCCGGACCAGGGCTCGAACCCATGTTCCCTGCGTTGGCAGGCAGGTTCTTAACCAGTGTGCCACACAGGAAGCCCGATGTTGAATTTTTTTAAATGCTTTTTCTAAATCAAATTAAATAATCATGTAGTTTTTCTTTTTTAGACCACTAATATAGTAGATTACATTGATTGATTTTCAAATATGGAACCAGTTTTGCATTGTCAGGATAAACCCCACATGGTTATGGTGTATTATACTTTTTATATATGACTGGATTTGATTTGATAATGTTTGAGGAGTTTTGAATCTATGTTGTTGAGGGATATTTGTTTATACTTTTCTATTCTTGTAATGTCTTTGATTTTAGGATCAAGGAAATGCTTATCTCGTAAGATGTGTTGGGAAGTGTTTCCTCCTCTTCTCTTTTCTGGAAGAGATGGTATAGACTTGATGTTATCCTTTAAATATTTGGTAGAATTCACCAGTGAAACTATCTGGGTATGGGGATTTCTTTTTTGGAATTTTTAAAACTACAAAGCCCGTTTCTTTAATAGTTATGGGATTATTCCAGTTATCTGTGTAATCTTGAGTGAATATTGGTAGTTCGTGGTTTTTGAGGAATTGTTTCATTTCATCTAAGTTGTTGAATTTATGTGCATGGAGTTGTTCATAGTATTCTCTTTTTCATCTTTTAATGTCTGTGGAGACTGTAGTGCTCTGCTCTCTTTCATTCCTTACATTGGTAACGTGTGTCTTCCCTCTTTTTTCTTAGTCTTGCTGGAGGTTTATTGATTTTATTGACGTCTTCAAAGAAGCAGCTTTTGTTTTTATTGATTTTTCTCCGTTGTTTTTCTGTTTTCAGTCTCATTGATTACTGCTTTTACCTTTGTTGTTTTTCTTCTGTCCGCTTGATTTACGTTTATTTTGCGCTTCATTTTTTACTTTCTTAAGGTAGGAGCTTAGATTATTGACTTGAAGCCTTTCTTCTTTTCTGATCATTTAATCCCATAAGCTTTAGCTGCATCCCACACATTTTGATGTATTTTATTTTTATTTTCATTCAGTTCAAAATATTTTCTAATTTCTCTTGAGATTTCCTCTTTGATCCATGGTCCAGATTTTTTTTTTTTTTTTTCAAAAATTGGAAGTTCTCATAGTACTGAGCCTACCTTCCCTCCTGGCAGTATTCTTCTGGAAGTGATTGTGGTTACCCAACCCTTCCATCCAACGATTGAACAAATATTTATTGAACACCTACTAGCACTAGGCGCTGGGATTACTTCAGCTTCCCCATGGATGTGTATTCAGGTGAAGGAAGCAGACAGTGAACAAGTATATATGTATTAAATGTCAAATAATATCAAATGATATGAAGAAAGAATGGAGTAGGGCATGGGGGTAGAGAATGACAGGGGAAAGAGGATTGGGTGGTCAGGCGTGGTTTTTCAGAGGTGGTACCATTTGAGGTACCACCTGAATGACATGAAAGAGGAAGTCTGGACTTGTTTTTCTAGCTCAGCATGGCCCCCTCCTGTTCTGACCCTCTTTCCTCAAACTTGCTCTGCTACTGAAGGCATGGAGTGTTGTACCCCTAAAAGTTTAAGTGAATGATACAGCTCTGTGTAACCTGTTTTTTTTTTTTTAAAGTATGTCTCCTACACTAACCTAGATCTTTATGGCTACCAGTACCCTGCTACATCTTTTTTTTTTTTTTTTTTTAATTTATTTAATTATTTTTGGCTGTGTTGGGTCTTCGTTTCTGTGCGAGGGCTTTCTCTAATTGCGGCGAGTGGGGGCCACTCTTCATCGCAGCGCACGGGCCTCTCACTGTCACGGCCTCTCTTGTTGCGGAGCACAGGCTCCAGACGTGCAGGCTCAGTAGTTGTGGCTCACGGGCCCAGTTGCCCCGCGGCATATGGGATCCTCCCAGACCAGGGCTCGAACCCATGTCCCCTGCACCGCAGGCAGATTCTCAACCACTGCGCCACCAGGGAGGCCGTAACCTGTTGTTTTTGACTGAACATTTAACCTTTACTTGATTTTATCCATTACATTTTTAACGCATATATAGTAAAGTACTCTTCTAAATATTATTTAGTTAATTGATATGTTTATGATTTTTGTCTGGGCCATTTTCTCGGCTCTGTCACTTATTACCCAGAAGGTAGGCGGTGGTGTGTTGGTAAGGGTCTAACTACCAACTCTCTGGGAGAAAAAGTTCTGATTTGTAGTGTTTTCCAATTTCCTTTGTGTAATGCTTCCACTGTGACTGATTTCAAGCTACAATGTGATGTCACTGAACACAGAGTTGAGAAGAGTTACACAAGGTCGGTTCTTATTAGCCTGTACAAACTGGCTCCTTCACACCACTGAAGGAAGGTTTTATAATCTGTTTTACAGGTTGGGATATTAAAATTCAGAATTGTTACAGGGTTACACAATTAGTAAGTCGCGGGCCAGTCAGTGAACATTTTAAGCCTCTAGATATTCTGATGTAATTGGCTTGGACCAGGAGTTTTTTTTTTTTTTTTTTTGCGGTACGCGGGCCTCTCACTGCTGTGGCCTCTCCCGTTGCGGAGCACAGGCTCCGGACGCGCAGGCTCAGCGGCCATGGCTCACGGGGCCCAGCTGCTCCGTGGCATGTGGGATCTTCCTGGACCGGGGCACGAACCCGTGTCCCCTGCATCGGCAGGCGGACTCTCAACCACTAGCGCCACCAGGGAAGCCCCGGACCAGGAGTTTTTTATGGTGTTTTTTTTTTTTTTTCTGTACACGGGCCTCTCACTGTTGTGGCTTCTCCCATTGCAGAGCACAGGCTCCGGACGCACAGGCTCAGCGGCCATGGCTCACGGGGCCCAGCCGCTCTGCGGCATGTGGGATCTTCCCAGACCAGGGCACAAACCCATGTCCCCTGCATCGGCAGGGGTACTCTCAACCACTGCGCCACCAGGGAAGCCCTATGGTGCTTTTTAATTGTCTTAGAAACTTCCTTAAAATTAAATTTTTAAAAATATTTATTTATTTATTTTGGGCTGCGTCGGGTCTTAGTTGTGGCGTACAGGCTTCTCTCTAGTTCTGGCATGTGGGCATCTCTCTAGTTATGGCCCACAAGCTCCAGAGTGCGTGGACTCGGTAGTTGTTGCACAGTATGTGGGATCTTAGGTCCCCAACCAGGGATTGAACCCGCATCCCCTGCATTGGAAGGCAGTTTCTTAACCACTGGACCACCAAGGAAGTCCCTTAATTTTTCTAATAGATATGGTAGAAAAGGGGCAAGATACTCAACTTCAGGGACAGACTAGAATCCATGTGTCATATTTCTGGGCACAGTAGGGTCTTGACTTGCTATTTCAGGGACATACCAAAGAGGGGTAAGGACCTGGAAATAGAACCCCCCTCCCATTGGATTAATACACTGGGGCAAGGAGCTATGGCCAGGCTGTGTACGAACCAGGAGAAGGAGCTGAGAGGAGTCCGGCCTAACCAGCAGAATCTGTTAGCTAAAGCATGTGGCCAGTGGGCAGTTTGGACCTCTACTTCGGCAGTACACTCTCATACTGACACCCTGGACACATGCAGTGACTGGAAGCTTGGGCTTTGAATTCAGGCTGCCTAGGACAATTCTATCATTTATTATCTTTAAGGCATGAGCAAGTGGTTTAACTTTTCTAAGCCTCAGTTTTCTCATCTGTAAGATGGGGGTAATAATGTCTATTCCATCAGGTTGTTAGTTTTATAAAAACCCTAGGGTGCTCCAACATTTGGAGATCAGGCAGAGGAGGAAGAACCAGTGAAAGAGACTGGAAAGCAACAAGTGGTCTAACGGAAGCCTGGAGGAAAACGTGTTAGAAGGAGAGTGTGGTCCTCTGTGTCAAATCTGCCAGAAGTTCAGTGCACATGACAGAGAAGTGATGACTGGATTTTAGCAAGATGGAGTGACCCTGATAAGAGCAGTTTTGGTGGAGCAATAGGCATGATGTCTGATTAGCACAGGTTGAGATGAGATGGTGAGATGAGTACATGGAGACATCATTGTAGAACATCGTTATAGAACATTATAATAAAAAGTTGAGGAACCCAGCAGGATCCACCTCACACCAGAGGGCCCACATCAACAAGAAGTTTGAGGGTGATGGGAGATTGAGAAGTGGAATGGCAGTTGGAAAGGAATGTGAAGTTAAGGGATTTTTTTTTTTTTTACACTAGAGGTATCATAACATCTCTGTATATGTTGAAGGGAACAGTCCACTGGAGAGACATTAAATGATGCAGAGGAGAAAGAGGATAATTTCCAGGAGATAGATGAAATAATTGAAAAGATGAGAAGGGATGGGATCTAGATCCCAAGTGGAGAGGTTGGCCTTGGGAAGGCACAGGGATGCTTCATTGATTGTAGCAGTAATAAAAACAGAGAGTGTGGGTATAAATGTAGGTAGGTAGATTGGTTGACTTTTAGCTGTCCAGGTATAGAAATGGAGCAGATAGCAGTTGGGTTTAATCTCAGAATTTGGATTCTGCCAACTAGTCGGATGAAGGAAGTGAGTGGTGAGGGAGGTAAATGTGTTTGCACGGAAGTGGTTCAAAGATGGACCATAGGATCTAAACTGGGTGAGGAGGGAAGTAAGGGCCTAAGGGATGGATAATATAAAAAGATGGTGAGAAGAGTGGAATGGAGGACTTGATGAGGTCGCAAAATTTCTGGACTGGGAAAACTAGAGCAGGTGAGCTGAATGGATGAGTCCATGGTCAGAGAATGGGATTCTTGAAGATGTCAGAGGTCGTGTAGTTATTGTTGCAGGAAAGAGAGTAGGGCACTGGAGGATGTTCACATCCCAGGTCACATCCGAGTCCCTGGGATGGCTGCCAAGTGTGGGTTCTTGGCTTTGCGCAGGAAAGAATTCAAGAGCGAGCCATAGTAAAGTGAAAGAAGGTTTATTCAGGGAGATGCACACTCCATAGACAGAGTGTGGGGCATCTTGGAAGGCAAGAGGCACCAGGGTATGGGCTTGTCAGTTTTTATAGGGGTGGGTAATTTCATAGGCTAATGAGTGGAAGAAGTATTCCAGCTATTTTAGGAAGGGGAGGGGATTTCCAGGAATTGAGCCACCACCCACTTTTTGACCTTTATGGTCGGCCTTGGAACTGTCATGGCACCTGTGGGTGTCTCATTTAGCGGTGCTGATGTGTTACAATGAGCTGAGCATATACTGAGGCTCAAGGTTTAGTGGAAGTCGACTCATCTGCCGTCTTGGACCTGTTTGGTTCTAATCAGTTTATGTCGCATCCTCAGGCTGTGTCATTCTTTTAGAGATTGTGCCCTGCCCCCTTCCTGTCTCTTTATGATGTAGTGATGATAGTCATGTCAAGAGTATGACTCTGAAATTAGGTGGCTGAGGTCAGGTGGAGGAAAAGATTATTGGAGGTGAGGGGGTTAGGGAACTGAGAGACCAAGGTGTTGGATTAATCATCTACCTGGATGTTGAAGTTACTTAAAGTAGTAGCAAGAGTAGCAGTATTGGGCTGGCCAAAAAGTTCGTTCGGATTTTTCCATAAGATGGCATGGAAAAACCCAAATGAACCTTTTGGCCAACCCAGTGGGAGGAGCCAAGCGATAGAATGAATGTCTTTGACTGGACTTGGAAGCATGCTGAAAAGTCCTTGGCAGATGCTAGGGAAACTACTCAACAACACATCTATAGGGACTTCCCTGGTGGCACAGTGGTTAAGAATCCGCCTGCCAATGCAGGGGACACGGGTTCGAGCCCTGGTCCGGGAAGATCCCACATGCTGCGGAGCAACTAAGCCCGTGCACCACAGCTACTGAGCCTGCGCCCTAGAGCCAACGAGCCACAACTTCTGAAGCCTGCATGCCTAGAGCCCGTGCTCTGCAACAAGAGAAGACACCGCAATGAGAAGCCCGCACACTGCAACGAAGAGTAGCCCCCGCTCGCCACAACTAGAGAAAAGCCCGCACACAGCAAAGAAGACCCAATGCAGCCCCCCCCAAAAAAAAAAAAACTGTAAAACCTCTCTTAGGTCCTTTCTTTTTGGAGATGGTCGATTGCTGATTTCACATCATCCCAATTCTGAGTTTATTCCCCAATGTTGTGATTGTCCTCTGAGAGCTTTCCAGCTCCTTTACATTACAAAAGAACAACAACAAACCAACAACAAACAAATAAACAAACAACTCAGTAAATCCTGGAATCTTCTCTAGGCTATTTAATAAAACCTGCCATCTGAATATGTATTTGTGTGTGACATATAATGTTCATAGTGTATAGTAATGTTAATGTTTATAGTTAAAAGTGTGAATCCACTTTTATCTCCTTTCATATAAATGAGAATAAAACAGGTTCATCCCTTTTAGCCTTCGTTCATGTATATTTATATGATGTGCTGTGTTTTAAGGTTCTGTTTCTGCAGGTCTGGCATCTGCACAGGGTTGTGCAGACAGCAGTTTTATCTCTATAAGCTTGCATAAAGTATTTGGGCTCTTCCCTGTGTAATCTTGTACAAACGTCTTATAAACAACACCCCCTGAGAAGTCAGTGGCCACCCTCTGACCTCCTAGAGCTAGATACTGCATTGCTGACTTCAGGGTGGTCCTTTGGAATAATGTTTTGCTTGGGACCAGGAAGATTTTTAAGGCTGTGAAAACACTTGCAGCATGAGGAGAAAGTGGAATCTTGATAATACAGCTTTATGAAATACTGAAGTAAACTTCCCACGTCCAGAATAGCAGAATGTGAAAGGCTCAAGGCTGTTGTTTCAAGTTTTTAGTTCCAAGGTTTGCCACACGAGGTTTGCTTTCTCTTCAGCCCTCCCTGTCATGCTTGCTTGCTTTTAGTGCTGCCAAATGAGAGAAGCTTCCAGAATGCTGCTAAAAGCAATAATTTGGAGCTTATGGAGAAGCTGTTTGAAAAGAAGGTTAACATGAGTGCTGTGAACAATGTGAGTAGAAATCACAGATGTGACAAGTGACAGTGGTGTGGGTTTACACAGTCCAACTGCAATAAAAATAAAAGTGATTCCGCTAAATGAGATGAGGGAGAGCTCCGTTGCTGGCAATTCCATAATGTTTAAGCTAAAGGTGGAATCAAGCAGTGGAAGAGGCTCTGGGTGTTTTAACTGATCTATTCCACGGGCAAGCGTCCAGGGTCTTTATGTGCAGCTGTACTAAGTCTGTGGGTGGACAGTGAAGCCAACTGTCAAGGTTATGGTCCTGGATGATAGTTTGTGGATCACTTTGGCCTCAAACATTCTGGAAAGGCAGAACATCTTTTGCTACACGGTTCATCATTGTTTTCTCGCCAGTGATGTCCTTTATGGTTGGGGCATTCCAAATTTAAAATCCAATGGAGAGTATGGGTTTGCATTTTATTGCTTTTGAAATATAGTTCATCTGCATGTTGGGCAGTGAGGCCTCTTCTGAAACCTGGCTCTCACTTGTTCTTCAAGTGCCTGGGTTTAGGGGAGAGGTCCCACTGCCAGACATATGGATTTCCTACTGCTTGCTGCTGTGGGGGTTTCCTGACAGCCCCACCAGGCAGGGTTTATCAAAGTGAACAGACTGGGGGCTGTGTCAGTTGTTTAGGACAATTTGTGGGGATGGCAGAGGTGGATGTAATGCTAAATGAAGCATAAACTTTAAGACACCTGCTTGCACAGACTCCTGCCAAGGCACTGGGAGGACTCTAGCAGTGTGTTCCATTGTTATATGATTTTGTAAAATCTGAAAAAGTAAGAAATTTTAACTGTAATCCATTAAGCTTTCTGACTCTGGCTTTAAAGAGGGCTCCCAAAGAGTGTAAACTTGACGTTCCACAAAACCTGGATCTATCCCAGGCAATGAGGTCATAGAAACTGAGGTCATGCATCATGTGCAGTGGAAGGGTGTTTAACAGTTGTGCATGTGTGTGTGTGAGGGGATCTGTGTTTATGTGTATGTGGGAGTTTATGTGTCTGTGTATATTGTGTGTGTGTACATGTGTATGTCTGATGTGTTACCTGTGTATACCATATTCATTGTCCACAGACATTCTAGAAAGAGTAGAAGAATAGCAAATTTTTACAGCATAACAATTTTAGGAACAAAAAAAAAAAGGAAGGGAATCAAGGAAGGAAGGGAGCAAAACTTAAAGAGATAAGCAGGGATCTTTGAAGGTAATATCTAGATTAAATTGTTGAATAGGTAAAGCAATAATCATTTTTCCAAGCAGCAGGAAATAGATTCTCCAGTGTACTTTTATAACCATTTGAAACTTTTTTCCGTATAACTTTCTGATATTTTAAACCATATTTTTGTATTAAAGTACTTAGAGAGAGAGTACACTTAAACTTACAGTCAGTGTAGCAAGTTATTGTAAACTCCTGATGAATTATATTATGCTTTCTAATGACATCTCTTTTAGTCCTGTTTACAGCAAATTGTTGACATGGTTACTTCTAGAGTTCCTTAAAATCTGTGATGACAGAAATGAAAAAACATGGAAGTGGTTTTATTGAATTATCTTGGATGGTATTTTGATTTGCATCCTTATTCATGAGTAAAGTTAAAGGGGAGTTTATAAGCCCAAATTTTTTTTTTTTTTTTTTTTTTTTTTTGCGGTACGTGGGCCTCTCACTGTTGTGGCCTCTCGCGTTGCGGAGCACAGGCTCCGGACGCGCAGGCTCAGCGGCCATGGCTCACGGGCCCAGCCGCTCCGCGGCACGTGGGATCTTCCCGGACCGGGGCACGAACCCGTGTCCCCTGCATTGGCAGGCGGACTCTCAACCACTGCGCCACCAGGGAAGCCCTATAAGCCCAAATTTGACATACTAGGATATAGCTCTAGACTGCAGAAAATAGCAAGGGTAACTCAAATTTAGTTTATCACCAATTTAGCTACCAAGGAAATCAGATTAAACAGTTCTCAATTTTTTCAATAAATTATTTATGAGAAACAAAGGATAGTAAATTCTTTGGATGCAAGATCAGTATCTAGAATGTGGGAAGTATGACATGTGTTTCAGTTACAAGCAAAACATCCGTTGTCTGAAGCACGTCAGACTGTCTCTAGACATCCTGGGAGCACCAAGTTGGCTTTTCTTTGAAGCAAAAGATATTTATAGCTTTCTTTCTCTCTGTGTGTTTTTTCTTCCTCCCTCCTTCCTTCTTTCCTTTCCTTTCCCCATCCATCCTTCCTTCCTTCCTTCCTTCCTTCCTTCCTGCCTGCCTGCCTGCCTTTCTCTCTCCCTCTCTCCCTTCCTTCCTTCCTTCCTTCTCTTTCTTGATTTGTTTGTTTCAGTAAAATTTACAGTCCGAAAATTACAGAGGAAAGAACCATATATGGGGCTTCCCTGGTGGCGCAGTTGTTGAGAGTCCGCCTGCCAGCTCAGGGGACGCGGGTTCGTGCCCCGGTCCGGGAGGATCCCACGTGCCGCGGAGCGGCTGGGCCCATGAGCCATGGGCGCTGAGCCTGCGCGTCCGGACCCTGTGCTCTGCAACGGGAGAGGCCACAACAGTGAGAGGCCTGCGTACCGCAAAAAAAAAAAAGAACCATATATGGATTGAACTTCTAGGAAGATTTTTTGTTATGCATTATCAACATGTCCTACCATTATTAATGATTGCATACAGGAGAAATACAGCTTTTACTCTCTAGTTGAAATCCATACAATCAGTCATAGGTTATGCAGTGGATTTCAGCTTGAGGCATATCCTCCAGTTGTTTGCTAAATTCTCTATTATCTAACAGTAGAGAAATGCAAGATTATGCTGGATACAGTTCTCACTACTTTCAAAGGCTAGGCAAATAGTAGATAAATAATCAAAACACAAGCACCTGATAGAAAATTATGGCTGTTCAAGAACCAGGAATCTTGGGCTTCCCTGGTGGCGCAGTGGTTGAGAGTCCGCCTGCCAATGCAGGGGACACGGGTTCGTGCCCAGGTCCGGGAAGATCCCACATGCCGCAGAGCGGCTGGACCCGTGAGCCATGGCCGCTGAGCTTGCACGTCTGGAGCCTGTGCTCCGCAACGGGAGAGGCCACAACAGTGAGAGGCCTGCGTACTGCAAAAAACAAAAACAAAAACAAGAAAAAAGAACCAGGAATCTTAAGAAGGCTAAATAACAATCAGATGACTGAAAACACAAATTGTGTTTCCTCAGATGAAGCGCACAGCCCTGCCTTTTGCAGTGGGGACAGGTCATTTGTCTGCGATGGATTTCTTGCTGAATCACAAGGCCAGGGGGTTGTTGCTGGTGAGGTAACCTCGTCTTCGTTGGGGAGAATGGATCGGAGCATAACCAACGTAAGGGGAAAATCTGGCCGCTTGGGTTATCTTTTCTGCACCTACACACAAAATATTTCCATTGGCAGTGTTCATTTTGGAAAGATCTATTTAGAGAATACGCATATTATGTGCTTTTTGTATTTGATAGTCACCAATTGTTTACTCACTACCTATAGGATTTACGCTTTTATTTATTTTCCCATATTGACCTTATGGCCAGTAGCATGCATTTGTAAGAATAAAATGGTTGCCTAGAGTGTAACTGGGGGCATAGAAGACAGAAGCTAACTGGACTCAGGGACATTAAATCTGGAATTTTCCCTGTGAACTCTGATAAATAAATAAGGCGTATTAAACACATACTGTGTACCAGGCACCAGTCTCAGGACTTTGATATTTAGTGCCCCCAGCCTTGTGAGAAAAGTATTGCTATAATGTCCAATTTACAGATGAGGGGCCTGAGACAAAGAGAGGTTAAGTATCTTGTCCCCAAAATTACATCTAAGAAGGAGTGGAGGCAGGATTTGAACCTGGCTTATATGATTCCAGAGACCATGGCCTTAGCCACATATCACCTTGATGATTTATCTGCCTAGACATCAAAATCCACCCTAAAGATTTTCCACGTACTTTTCCCAACTTCGTTTAATACTTTACCATGGAACAAGGAAACCAGTTAGGCTGGAGAGACCCAACATCATGTTTATCATCTCCAGTTGCAAAAGTAGGTGATAACCTTGGCTTTTAGTTAATCCAATGGATGATAGTTCTTGAGTCTTAGTTAATCCAATGGGCCATGTTTTTGAAAAGTTAAACTATTCAAAAAATTCTTAAAGAGCTATTCTATTTTTTCCCTGGACTGACTCTTTGGAGGGTAAGACTCAGCATTGCTTTACCTTCATGTCTCACAGGGTTAGGTTTAGTATGTGCTTAGTAAATCTTTGGAAGATGAATAAATGAAATCAGTTCAAACCAATTGGTCACCTTATTGGTTATCTTATTGGTTTTGTCGGCACTCATAGACATGGCCTAGACTTCATAATGATGAGAGTTTCTCTTTGTTTCACCAGAGGGACACATCCCTCTCTGTCTAATTATTGCTCTAGTATTGGTAGGCAAGTGGATTGATAAACAACAGAATCAGAATGAAGAAAAACCCCTTTTAAAAAATTGGCACTGCAGGGCTTCCCTGGTGGCTCAGTGGTTAAGAATCTGCCTGCCAATGCAAGGGACACAGGCTCTTGCCCTGGGCCAGGAAGATCCCACAGGCCGTGGAGCAACTAAGCCATGCGCCACAACTACTGAGCCTGAGCTCTAGAGCCCGCAAGCCACAACTACTGAGCCCATGTGCCACAACTACTGAAACCTGTGCACCTAGAGCCTGTGCTCCGCAACAAGAGAAGCCACGATAATGAGAAGCCTGCGCACCGCAATGAAGAGTAGCCCCCGCTCACCGCAACTTGAAAAAGCCCGCGCACAGCAACGAATACCCAGCACAGTCAAAAATAAATATAAATAAAGTTTTTAAAAAAATTTTTTAAAAATTGGCACTGCAAGCACTCCAACTTAATGAGTGTAATAAGTTGTATTACAGTTATAATACTTAAGGAACATGTTGTTTAGGTCTGAAAATTATCATTTGATTATTTTTTTATGTTATTTAGCCTGCAAAAGATGTTTTGGTAATAGACATGATTGCCAAGAGTCTAGTTTTATTTTAACATTGAAACCCAGATACAATAACTTTTTATTTTACTTTAATTTTTAAATTAACATACTGTTCATTAACTTTCTTCTTGGCATACAGCTTTATGAATTTTAACACATGTATAAATTCATGTAACCACTATCACAATCAAAATACAGAACAGTTGCATCATCCAGAAAAATCCCTTATGCTGCCTCTTTGTAGTCAAAACCTCTTTGTAGTCAAACCCTCCCCTACCCTGGCAACCACTGATCTTTTCTCCATCTCTTTAATTTTGCCTTTTTGAGAGTGCCATATAAATGATACCATATAGTATGTAACCTTTTGACACTGGCTTTTTTCACTCAGCAAAATTTCTCTGAGGTTCATATGTTGCATGTATCAATAATTCCTCCCTTTTTATTGCTGAATAGTATTCCAGTGTATAGATATACCACAGTTTATTATATCCATTCACCAGTTGAAGGACATTAGAGTTGCTTCCAGTTTTTGACTATAACAAGTAAAGCTGCTGTAAACATTCGTGTACAGGTATTTGTGTAAGCATAAGTTTTCATTTCTCTAGTGTAAATAAATACCTAGAGAAGTGAGATTACTGGGGCATATAGTGAGCTATATACAAGAAGCCACTAGACTTTCTTAGAGGGGCTGCACCATTTTCATTCCCACCAGCAACGTACTAGGTTTCCATTTGTTCCACATCCTCATCAGCACTTGGTATTGTTATTTTTCTCCCTTAATTTTAGCCATTCTAATAGGTTTGTATTGGCATCTCATTGTGGTTTCCTTTGCATTTCTTTAATAGCTAATTATTATTAAATCATATTTTCTTGTGTTATTTACCATTTGTATATCTTCTTTGGTGATATGTCTGTTCAAATCTTTTGAACATTAAAAAATTGATTATGTTGGTTTTTTTAAATTAATTTTATTTGATCTTTGCAACAACCTTGTGTGCTTGGTACTATTTTTTAAAAAATATTTATTTGGTTATTTATTTATTTTTGGCGTGTGGCAGGTCTCAGTTGCGGCGCGCGGGCTCTTTGTTGCAGCGTGCAGGCTTCTCTCTAGTTGTGGCATGTGGGCTCCAGAATGTGAGGGCTCTCTAGTTGTGGCGCACGGGTTACAGAGCATATGGGCTCTGTAGTTGCAGCACGCAGACTCCCTTGTTGTGGCACGCAGGCTCAGTAGTTGCAGCGCGCAGGCTTAGTTGCCCCATGGCATGTGGGAATCTTAGTTCCCCCACCAAGGATCAAACCCATGTCCCCTGCATTGGAAGGCAGATTCTTAACCACTAGACCACCAGGGAAGTCCCTGTTTTAATTGTTGAGTTTTGAGAGTTCATTATATATTCTGGATCCAAGTCCTTTGTTAGATATGTGATTTGCAAATATTTTTTCACACTCTGCAGCTTATCTTTTTAGTGTTTTTCATAGAGCAGAAGTTTTTAATTTTGATGAAATTCAATTCACTTGTATTTAAAAAATGAATCTAGCTATTGGTATTATATCTAAGAATGATTTGCCTAACTTAAGGTTATGAAGATTTCTCATATTTTTCTTCTAAAACTTTTATAGCCTTGTGTTTTACATTTAGATTTATCATCCGTTTTGAGTTAATTTAAGTATAAAGTTATAAGGAATCTGGTATATGGATGACTGATTTCTTCAACACCATTTGACACCAATGTCACCAGTTTTTAACACTTTTGCCGTGCTGTTTGGACCTGTGCGCTATCCATGAGCCAGTCTGAGACCTGGGCAGTGGTCTACCCCATAGTTCAGTTCCCCAAGCTTCTGTCACACTGTTTAGGGTCAGGAACATGTACAGGTCCGGGGGGAGGCCAGTAGTACATACACAACTTATGGGGTTGCTTTCTTGAACTCCCTCCTCTCCAAGATCATCTCCCCTACATTCTCCACCTACAGGGCCCTTCTCCACCTTTTCCTGGTCTTCTGAATAGAAAGCCAAGGGTGTAGTATCCCAGCTCTGCTGTGTACTTCCCACAATTATGTCTGCCTCTGGGACTAAGAGAGGAAAAAAAACCCCTTTTCCCCCCTTCCCCACCAGCATCCTCCTCTTCTGACCACAGTTCCTCGGGTCAGAGAGAAGGATTCCCTCTGTCACTGCTTGCCCAGTCACTGCTCCTACCCCTTCTACTGTGGGGTTGCAACTTTGGGAGTGAGGCTTGCCTGGGGCGGAACCAGAAGAGAAAACAAAACAAAATTAGGATTTCCCCCACCTTCTCTGCCCTGTAGGGGCCCCCTTCCACTTCTTAGACCAGAATGGGAAGCTTCTCTTGGAGCTGTTTCTGTCCAGGCCAGTGATTTGTACTGCTTTGAGTCCCAGCTGGAAGGTATGGAAGAGAAAACAAAAAGATCAGGAAACCCTGATTGTTTGTATTTTGAGTTCTGGTTTTCTTCCCCAATCTACCTGCTGTCATTTATTCCTCAGAGTCCTCAAATAGCTGTTCCAAATGTCTGTCCAGAGATTTTAGTAGCATTTGTTGGGAGAGACAGAGTGGAGTGTACTTATAATATCTTAAACAGGACCATAACCCTAAACCTTGGACATACTGTGAAAGTGGAGAGAATTGTACAGTAAACACTGGTGTATCCATTGCCCAGGTTCAATAGCATCTTTTCTTTTAAGCCGCATGTCTGAGGATTGCCATGTGTCTAATGTATTAAACACACTACTTGTTTATGTCAGAGTGTAAGTCAGTTGTACCCAAAATGTTGGAGAGAGGTTTTACCACTTTGTTCTCTGAGTCTCTCTGAGGCTTTTCCGAACATATATTTTTATTACCCTGTATTTGAAGCATGACTCTGGCTAGCATCAGCTTCTTGTAACTTTGCCTTGGGGGACTGAAATGCTGTCAGGTGGGACATAGAATCATTCCTGATGTACCTCTGTACTCTGCCTTGAAAGATTCATTAAGTTAAGTATTTGTGTAACTAAATCAATTATTCACAGTGGCATTAGAGCATAATGAATAAAATGCGTTTTATAATTCAAGCAATGCCATGTTTGGCCAGACCTGGCAGCTTCTTTATCTGAGTGATGAGCCCTCAGTTTGACTTAGCAGTTCTGTCTTTTGAGTTCTAACACCTATTTGCAAAGAGCCAACAATGGCACCCCTTCACCATCAATATTTATTCAGTGCCTGTTGTGGGTGAGTATCAATGCCAACTACTGGGGATTCAACTAGATATAAGTCCTTGCTACTCAAAGTAGGTCCTGGGACCAGAAGCACTGGCATCACCAGGGAGCTTGTTAGAAATGCAGAATCTTGGGCCCCACCCCAGGCCTCCTGAGTCAGAATCTGCGATTTAACAAGATCCCCAGGTGATTGTTGCAGGAAGCACTGGCATAGATACAGTCCCTGCTTTGAGGAACCTACACTCTGTTGGGGAGCAAGGACTGAGACTGTAACAGGTAAGTTGCATGCTGAGGATCAAATGCATAGCCCAGAGGCTGAGGACTCCAGGTTCAAAGTGGGCAGCATCCACAAATCTGGGGAAGAGGCAGACGAGGTAAATGGAGACTCTTACTCCAGATGTGAATAAAGGATCCCAGGTGGAGTGCAGGTGGTGCCCAGAGGATAATGCAAGCATCTACTCTCAGAGCTGCTTACTCTGAGTGCAAGTGTTCCCCGGGGAGGTTATTGACCTTCTTGCCTGTCATCAGACTGGTAATGAGGACAGGTTGTCGGTGTCTGTGGGCATTTTACACTTTATAGAGCATCAGGTACTGACTACGAATGTAATCTATGACTCATGCTCATAAACTTCTCAGGCATGTCAGTCTCCTATCAGAAGACTTACTTTACATCTGTGAGGAGTGATTCTTTGCCTCTGAGGAATGATGGCTCCATTTGGAATTTATGGTTTCAGAGACTCAAGTTGTTTGCCTCTTGAATTCCTTGCTTTTGGATTTTATGATGGGTGTTTGAAATCCTTAAGTGTTGGCTGCTTTAAAATTAGGAATGACCTCTTAGGGAAAAATAGAGCTTCTATCAAAATATGATCCATCATCTATCCCAAATATTTCTGGCCTCTTTTCTGACCATATGTGAAACTAGATTTAGTGTTACTGGGTGTGAAACATTGATTTATAGGGAAGGCTAAATTACGGGGTAACATTTCTTGAAAAACCTCAACTAGTTATTGTACATCATTGTTCCTTGGGAAAAAGTGCAGAAATTGGTAAGTGTTTTCTTCACTCTAGACTTTAATAAACTGCCTCACTGTGTAGTGTGACAGCTGAAAGGTAAATATTATAGGGTATGTACATTTAGAGACGGGTTTCTCCACAGTGGCACTATTGACCTGTTGGTCAGGTGATTTTTTGTTGTGGTGGAGGTTGGGGGTGTTATAGGATGTTTGCAGCATCTCTGGTCTCTACCCACTAAATGCCAATATCTCCCCTAGGTCACAACAACCAAAAGTGTCTCCAGAAATCTCCAAATGACCCCTGGGGGCAAAATTGCTTTTTTACTTCTCCATACCCGAACTTTACTGAGAATAAGAGAAAACATTAATGCAATTTCTGGGGACAGCCAAAGTAACTGCCAAAAGACTTATACACTTTAAAATGGAAGTCCCCCACAGACCCTCATTCCTTGTTTATTTATTTATACACTATACATTTAGCAAATTGGTCTCCAGGATTACAAATACAGTTGATTATGAGAGGCAAATAAGATGTACTGAGAAGGCTTACTTTTTGGAAGGCATGTATACAGAGTTATGGATGATATTTTTTTTGAGGTCCAGTACCATATTTATGGTGATTAAATACCTAACCATTTAACATGTACAACTGTAGTATTGTTTTTATTAGGGTCTGTCTTAGCTTGGGGTGCTGTAACAAATATACCATAGGCTGAGTGGCTTCCACAACAAATGTTTATTTCTCACAGATCTGGAAACTGGAGAGTCCAAGATTAAGGCGACATCACTGCCAGCATCTTGTGAGAGCTGCTTCTGGTTTTATCCACTCTCAGTGGAGAGCGGCAAGAGGAAGCAAGCTCTCTGTGTCTGTTTATAAGGGCACTAATCCCATTCATGAGGGTTCCACCCTCCTGACCTACTTATCTCCCAAAGGCATGACTTTCAAATACCATCACATTAGGGATTAGGCTTCAACATATGACTTACCAAGGGACACAGACATTCAGTCCATAGCAGGGTCCTATCTTTTTAAAAAGGTGTCAATGACAGAGTTTTTGAGTGTTGAGCCCCTGCCCCATTTCCCCTATAAACCCTGTGGGTTTTGCTGTTGTTGTTGTTTGTTTTCATTTTAAAAGAGATTTATTTTAAAATTTTTTTCAGCTTTATTTAGGTATGGTTCAAATAAAACTGTGATACATTTAAAGTGTACCTGGTGATGATTCAGTGTGTGTGTACGTTGTGAAAGGATTCCTCCCATCTAGTTAATTAACACACTCATCACCTCATTTCTTATTTTGATGAGAACATTTAAATTCTACTCTCTTAGCAAATTTTAATTATATAAAAGTGTTATTAACTATAATCACCATGTGATACATTAGATCCTCAGACCTTATTCATAGTTAATGGATGATTTTTTGACAAGGATAAAAGGAAACAGAAAAGCAGACACATGAACTTACAATTAAGGATGCTGAGGCTTAGAGTTAACTAAGTTGACCAAGATTATAGCATTTGAAAGTGGTAGAGCCAGAGTTTGAGGTCAGTTTCGTTTGAGTCTACAGATCATGCTCATAATGTCTGCTCTATATACTTCTTTAACTTGGAACTGAGGGCGCAGGTCTCAATTTTCCTCAGGTTACAGCCCTCCAATCCCCCCTCCCTGAGACAAGTGTTAACTGCTGGCTGTTTCCTTTCACACTTCTCTTCCTGTTCATTTGGTGTACAAGTCTGAGTACCCCCAGCATCACTGCAGGTCACTAGGTCTTGAGCGAAATCTCTCCTTCAGCTTCTTTTATGCATGTGTGATTTTACTGAGAGAGTATATTTTAAATAATTTATGCATAAATAGAATTCTTTTTATAACTTCAGTCTTTTCTGTTTCTTCTTTTTTGTGTAGTTTCCTCTTCTCCAGTAACTACATTTAACAATGTGGGATCTGTGTGTTTATTTCTATACTTTTCCTCATGCTCATATAATCATATCCACATTGGGTTTTTTTTTTAATATTAATTAATTAATTAATTAATTTATTTATTTATTTATGGCTGTGTTGGCTCTTTGTTGCTGCGAGCAGGCTTTTTCCAGTTGGAATGGGCGGGGGGCCTCCCCTGTTGCCGTGCACATGCTTCTCGTTGCAGTGGCTTCTCCTGTTGCAGAACACGGGCTCCAGGCATGCAGGCTTCAGTAGTTGTGGCTCACAGGCTTCATTAGTTGTGGCTTGCGGGCTCCAGATTGCAGGTTCAGTAGTTGTGGCACATGGGCCTAGGTGCTCCACAGCATGTGGGATCTTCCCAGACCAGGGCCTGAACCTATGTCCCCTGCATTGGCAGGCGGATTCCCAACCACTGTGCCACCAGAGAAGTCCCCATATCCACATTGTTATCTATCTATCCACTTACCCACTTATAATAGATATAGATACATACATATACACATATGAGTTTTTGGTCATAGCTAGTTTTATAAAAAATGGGGTCGTATTATATTTTCTCTGCATCTTATTTTCCACATTTAACAACTACCTAATGGAAGTCTCTCCATGTCAATTGTTATAGCCCTAATTAATTATTTTTAATGCTTACATCATGTGGTATGACTGTTCCCTGATTTGTTCAGTGTTCCAATATTGATGGACATTTACCTTGCACTGTTTTAAGTGTTGCAGTTAATAACCTTATTTATATAACATTAAGTCCTAAAACTTATTTTCATGGGATAGAGTCCCAGGAGTGGGATTGCTGGTTGTATTTAAAATTTTAATAGATATTGCCAGATTGCTTAAACTATAATGGTTTCATTTCTACTAATACCTTAAGAGAGCACATTTTTGGGTCCATTTTTCAATGGGTTTAATTGCCTTATTCTGTTGATTTGTAAGAGTACTTCATGTATTACAGAAAATAACC
Organism: Lipotes vexillifer; assembly: GCF_000442215.2. Taxonomy (NCBI): domain Eukaryota; kingdom Metazoa; phylum Chordata; class Mammalia; order Artiodactyla; family Lipotidae; genus Lipotes; species Lipotes vexillifer. The sequence goes on along the minus strand of NW_006788448.1, from coordinate 1,081,045 downwards.
ATTTATCTTTATTAAGATACATTTAAAAAAATCTATCATTTGTTTATTGTCTTTGTTTAACATCTTGTTCCTTTTATAACTTTTGAATTAAAACACTATACATTATAGTCTAGATTTTCTTCTAATATATTTATTGTGTGCTTTTTTTGTATGTATGGTATGATATAGGATTTAATTTTATCTTTTCCCAGATGAAGAACTACTTGTGCCTATACCACTTATTAAATATATTCATTGTCCCCATAGAATTGAAACATCACCTTTGCTGTATATTAAACTGTCATTTCTTAATTTTCAACAGTTAGGTATTAACCTAGCTTTTGTTGGCTGAGACAGTGTGGTGGCTCACCCAAGTGACAGATTCCTTTCTTCTCTTTTCTGGAGGAAGCATGGCTTGACAGTAATTCACCTTGATCCTGGTCTGGAAGCCTTGAGATCATGCTCATGCTGGTTAGAGTTGGAGCAGACCAGAGAGCCAAGAATCAGGTAGGTATGTGGATCACACCTGGACAGAAGCCCTCTCCTCACAGTGCAGGAGGAGAAGGTTGCAGTGTCATTGTCTCCCCTGCCCTGGCTCTCTTTAGGATGGAATGAATGCCCTCCACTTTGGGGCTCAGAGCAACAACATGGGCATTGTGGAGTACCTCATTCAAGATCTACACCTGATGGACTTGGACCAGCCTGATGAGGTGTGTTTGCTGTTGGGTGGACAGGTCTCAAATACACTCCCACTAAATTCTGCTTTCTTCCTGCCCTTGCAGAAACTGCCAAAGCAGCCAGCACAGACAGACCTGACCCTGTAGCTGGATCCTGTCTCTGTCTGGCAGACCACAGAGCAGATGGAAATTGTTGGTGCCTGTGGTGGCCCTAGCACCTGCATGTGGGGAGGGCAGGAGGTATTGAGGAAGCTGCCTCTACTCCCTCATCCTGGCCAGGGGTGGACAGTATCCACCCTGTTTGGGTGCTTGCATTTTACTCGATTATGCCTGGCCTTTTGGGAATGTATTTGACCCAAGGCTGTGCTGTAATGAGCCGTGGAATATAGTGCAATTTTACCATATCCATCTGTATTTTTTTCCTTTCATAAGAAGTGATATAGTAACAGCTACCACTTATGGAGTATTCGTTAGTGTGCTTGGCCCAGAGGAATGCTGTGTCCACACATTATTTCAGCGAGAGGTCTAGGGTCTGGCACGTATGGATGCTTAACAAATCATTGCTGGATGAACGAATTATACTGTTAATCCACACAGTAATCCTATAAAGAAAAAATATTTTACTTATTTTCAAAGGAAGTCTTATTTTTACTGATATTTGAGGAAGTTGAGGCCCAGAGAGGCTAGGTACCTGGTCTGAGGGCTCCAAACTGAGAAGTGACAGAGCCAGGGTTTGAATTCCGGTTTGGTTGACTCTAGGCACCATGCTGCACCGTCTCCCTTCTCAGAGGGCAGTGGGCATTGCCCATGTGCTAGGGACTGTCTTTTCCCTGGAATATCTCATTCTAAGCTTTTTTCATAGGATGATATCGTCTGTGGGATTGGCATTTGGAGTTTGAATGGAACCTCTTTTTCACTGTGCCTCTAGAACTTTACTCTCCATTAAAGTCTCTCTAGAAGTTAATCAGTAATATTCGCTTTGTTTCACCTCTTTTAAAAAAACCTTCACATTTTTTTCTGACCTCAATCTTAAAAATAATAACAACAAAAGCCATTTCTTCAAGTGAAGTCTATAAATTTATTTTACTTCTTCTGAATATGACTGAACAACTATACCTTTACAGATTGGAGGCAGACAGACTTGGGCTGAGGCCTGGGCATATATTAACTATGTGGCTTTAGCAAGTTCTCCAACTGCTGAAATCCTCAGTATCTCCCTCTGTGCAATGGGAATAATAAAACCTACTTCATGGTAGCACCAAGGCATGATGGGGTGGGGGGTGGATGTCTTGACCTCCATGTCATTTTTTATCAGCAATACCTCCATTCTTTGATAGAAATGGTTTTGATGCTTCCTCAATCTTATATACAAATACCTATGCCAGTGAGCAAAATGGCAAGCCATTCTACCACCCCTTTCCAATCAGACGCCACCCCTAAGCCATTCCTATGTAGTAATATATCAGAGTGTTCACTGCTGGAATGCTTAAATGAGTTAATGACTATAGAGCACTTAGCGGAGAACCTGGTACTTGGTAAGTGCTCACTAAATGTTAGTTATTATAACAATTATTATAGGGTAAAATGCTATCTAATTTCCTCAAACTGATAACCATAATCAAACAGCATTTAATGTCAGGATGGGGAAGTCAGACATTCCAGCTTGATCCAGGCTAACTAGGAGTGTGGCCTATGAGTGAATGCCATTCAATTCAGTTCAGCAGATTATATGTTCAGGACCTGATTTTTTGTTTGTTTGTTTTAATAAAAGGTATTTTAAACTGAAGCATAGTTGATTTACAATGTGGTGTTTGCTTTCTGCTGTAAAGCAAAATGATTCAGTTATACATATATATACATTCTTTTTAGTTAATTTTAATTTAATTTAATTTTTTTATTGAAGTATAGTTGATTTACGATGTGTTGATCTCTGCTGTACAACCAAGTGGTTCAGTTATATATATTACATTCATATAATATATATATTCTTTTTTATATTCTTTTATCTCAGGATATTGAATATAGTTCCCTGTGCTATACAGTAGGACCTTTTGTTTATCAGGACCTGTTTTTGCGGTACGCGGGCCTCTCACTGTTGTGGCCTCTCCCCTTGTAGAGCACAGGCTCCGGACGCGCAGGCTCAGCGACCACGGCTCACGGGCCCAGCTGCTCTGTGGCACGTGGGATCCTCCCAGACCAGGGCATGAACCCGTGTCCCCTGCATCGGCAGGCGGACTCCTAACCACTGCGCCACCAGGGAAGTCCCTCAGGACCTGTTTTGTGTGAGAACTGGATTGTCTTCCGTTTCATTGGGCTCTGGATGCTTTCACGGGAGACGGCTGGGTGTGGGGAGGATCAGGCAAGCTGAAGGGGCTCAAAGACCAAAGCAGTTTGTGGGGAACCTTCCCCACTTCTGGAGCTTCTGCTGGTCACTATCTCTTCGGCAGGCTCTGGGCTTGTCCTGTTCCACTCCTCTTCCTCCAACTCTGACTATTTGTTGGGGAAAAGGCTGAAGAGCCCTGGTAGCAGACTGTGCAGAGCCAGATAGATGTGAAGCTAAGAGGACCTAAAATTAAGATGGGTGGAGAGACATACGAGGAATGAGCAAATAATGAGTTCACTGGGTCATCTAGGGAGAGAAGAATCTCTGAGTCCAATTTTAGTCCTAAAGAAAGCTGGATTAATCAATAAAACGACAAAGTCTGTCCTTTTTCTGAGATCTATGAGTGAGGTCAAGGATACTGGCAAAAGCCAGTAGGAACTGGGATCAGGAGCTCAGGGTCAATTAATTCAGCGTTGGGTTTTCCATCTGTATTTGCTTAAAGATACTGTGGAGCTCATGAAATGCACTGTATAGAAAAGACTGCTCTGCCTTCACAGCGGGGCCTTCCTCCCTAGTTTCTTATCCACAGAAAGTGATGGAGAGCCTTTATACCTGCCCAGTGTTAGTAATCCTTCTCATTAGCCTAGAGGGAACTCCAAAAGCTAACAAGGAAAGCCTTACAGGGAGGAGGTCTTTATTAACAAAATGGATTTAACTAGGCCTGGAAGAGGTTGGGTGAGATGGGAGAGATGGAGGACACTGGAGTATACTGAAGTTTCTCCCAACTCCGTAGCTCTAGAAATCATGTGGCCTCTCCAGGGGAGAGAGATTAGAGCAGCCAGGAGAAGTCATAGGTGAAGCAGTCTAGATACTTAGAATCTACATGTAAACTCCCACCTAGTGATCAAAAATAAATACTCAGACTAAAATGTTTGGAGAGGGAGGGACACAGAAGGGAATGGCCTAAGAGGCCACTCATTTATCTGTTGAATGTTTATAAAGTTTGATGGTACGATGTTAGGTTGGTTTCAGCTGCATACGTCGGGGAACTTCCACTGGTTTAAAGGAATCTATATATGAAGTCTCTAGAGGTCCAAATGCAAAGAAGCATCCTTTTTTTGGAGGACTGGGGATAATAATCATGAAGGGATTTGAGAAGACAGTTTCCTATGTGGACCTGAGGCCCACATCTAACAGCCTTGGATTTCATCAAACCTATTGACTCCCATCTGGGGAGAACTGACCCAGCAGCTCCCCTTCACACCAGTTCCATGCCTTCATATGCAAGACACTGCTCTTTCAGCACTTTGTACTCATGGCAATGTTCTTGTTCTCTCTCAAATCTCTAGTTATTCAAGGCCCTGCTGGTTTTCCCCTTCAACTAGGGTTCTGCTGTGGATTCCTGATCGCAGGGTGAAGGGAAATGTCTTGGGTGTGTAGACATGCCCAGGAGGCACCGGGGGGCTTCATGCTGGGTTCCACCGGCCTTCTCTCCTCAGAGGCTCTCCAGGGCACCCTCTCTGGGATCCCTGTGGGAAGGGATGGCCAGGTTGGACTTAAGGTGCACATTGAATGGCTGTTTGTGAAACATTTACCGAACTTGGTAACTTGTCAAATAACCCTGGCAGTAAACTTAAAAATGAAAAATAATTTCTAATGAATAATTGCAACTCCTCAGACTTATTCACGTGCAAACAATTTAAATGCATTGAATTAGGACATGTTAGGTTAAATGCACATTAAGTTAATAAAGGAAAAAGGAACCGGAATTCTGGACCGTCCTTATTTTTGTTAATTAAAAAAGGGATTCAGGATCCCTTCCTGAGCTGGGAAGTTGTTGTGGTTTGTGTGGGGCTTGAAGCTTGAGGCCCTGACACCAGGCTCCATAGTCCTCCAGGCTGGAAAATCTCCCTGCCTTCCAAGTGAGGGCAGTCTCAGGTCTCCGAGGCTGCACTGGATAGAGGCCCACTTGAGTGTAATTTAAAAGTGTTGGGTGGTTAAAAAATGAAATAAGACATAAGAAACTATATATTTTTTAAAAACCCACATTTTTGAAATTCTTGTTATTTTGCCTAATAACTTATACTAGAGATGGGAGAAAAGATTTGTATCTCATTTTACTGTCACCTCATCTTTCTTCATGCTACCTTTTGATATGTTTATAAGATAGAGACTACATTAAATGTTCTTATTTTGTGTAATTTGGCTTTCACTTTTTTTTCTTGATGATAACATTTTTTAAAGGGCATACGAAGTTTAAAGTAATAGCTGTTTTCTTGGTGAGGAAAAATGTTTTGTCTTTGATAACCTCCCATTTCTTACCAGACTAGGCTTTCTTTGTGGATGGGTCCTTTGTCACTCTGTTTAGGCATGCAGAAATGCAAGACTTTTTAGCAACCAAGGATAAAAGAGTACGGCCAGTTTAAAGTTGAACAGACTCCTGATACTTCTGGTAGTATGTGTCCCCAGACGGCTCAATATGTATTAGTTAGAATTCTTTTTGTTATGAGTGACAAAAATCCAGTTTAATCTAGAATAAACATTAAAGGTAGTTTATTAACTCCTAACTAAAGAGTTTGAGGGTGTATCTGGCTGGCTTCAGGTATGGCTGGGTCCAGCTCTTTTTTTTCCTCCCAACTCTTGGCTGTCTCTGTTGGCATTATTGATAGGTTTACTCTCCACATGGTGGGAAAGATGGCTACTAGCAGCCTCAAGTTTTATATATGAAAGCTCACAGGTGACTCTGATTGGCCTGTGGCTTGGCACGTGACCATCCTGAACCAAACACTCTGACCGAGGGGTAGATGGTGGAAGAGGCAGGAGCTATAATGAACAGCTCCACAAAAATGGGGCACAGGGGCTGTTCTCCAGTGGAAAAGATGCGGACAGGAAACAGGTCACCAGTGCTCTTTCCTGCTGTTCCAGGGCATTAGCAACCTTTAAAGGCTGTCTCCACCCATTTCTTGTCACCTGCTCCCTAGCCAGAAACACACACTCACACTGAGTTATGTACTCCCACAAATCGCCAGCTCAGGTCCTGCATTTCATTATGATCACTCGTATGTGTGTTCGTCTTCCCTAACAGACTCTGAGCTTTTTAACATTGGGGTGCCATATTTTTTATCTTGGCCACTCGTGCTTAGCACAGTATCTGACATATACATAGGTGCTTAATAATTGTTCAATAAACAAGTGACTGATTTATAAGGATGTGTGACTAAATGTTTTCTTCTGGTATATCAGCAGTGTTTCCCATCCTCCTTTTTGTGATTTGTTTATATGGACCTTTATCTGTTGTCAGTATTAGCAGATATTTGTATAAGCCAGACACAGTAATTTTGTCTCTGTCATTTCCCAAGAGCTGTTCATGGCTCAAGACTAGATCTTGATCTTCAGTTAGGGGTCTAATCTCACAAGCAGCAAATGGAGGCCCCAAGCAGTTTCTGTCTCTTCCCTTTGCCCTTCCTTAGTGATTCGATGAGAACCATCGATAATGAGTCAGGATTTCAAACTCTGAAGGGCTGGGGATGTAGGTCTAATTGACCACATATCTGGCTGAAGAATACAAATGAGGTGAATTTTTGGTGCCACTTTGTTTCTCCGGCCTCCCTACATGCATGAGTGCAGAGCCCTGGAGGGCTGATCTATACACACTTTTTTTTGGCCATTGATTATTTTAGCACTTTTCCTTCCTTTCTCTTTAAGTTGTCAGAGAATCATGAGCCGCTATCTCAAGTTAACAGTGACCATTATCTTTTTTTTTTTTTTACATCTTTATTGGAGTATAATTGCTTTACAATGGTGTCAGTTTCTGCTTTATAACAAAGTGAATCAGTTATACATATACATATGTTCCCATAACTCTTCCCTCTTGCATCTCCCTCCCTCCCACCCTTCCTATCCCACCCCTCCAGGTGGTCACAAACCACTGAGCTGATCTCCCTGTGCTATGTGGCTGCTTCCCACTAGCTATCTACCTTATGTTTGGTAGTGTATATATGTCCATGCTACTCTCTCACTTTGTCACAGCTTACCCTTCCCCCTCCCCATATCCTCAAGTCCATTCTCTAGTAGGTCTGTGTCTTTATTCCTGTCTTGCCCCTAGGTTCTTCATGACATTTTTTTTTTCTTAAATTCCATATATATGTGTTAACATACGGTATTTGTCTTTCTCTTTCTGACTTACTTCACTCTGTATGACAGACTCCATTATCTTTTTATTATCTTGCATTAGCAGGAGATCAGATAACAAATCTAGATTCAGGAACCTTCTGATAAAGAGTCTTGTATCTTGCTTTTCACATTTCAAACGTCTTGCTAAGCTTTTAGTTAATAACATATCAAGCCAATCTGTGAATGTTTTCTTTAATCAAAGAAAATACTTCTGCTATTTTGCCAACCCAACTTCTTTTCCTTCTTTTAAATATCTCAGGTTAGAAAATTGAGTTTTTTATGGGTATTTCATTGTTCTCGATGACATTTTGGCTGTTGAAAATGCAGTCTCCCTTTGCAATGTGAAAAGTTGGAGAAATTACCGTAATCAGAAGATTCTGCACTTGAACCTTCCTCCCCAGCAAATCACACCTAAACGTCCCTCTTAAGCTATATTCTCTGGATCATTCCTAATTTCTCCATCCCATTTCATATTGACCTATTCTCAAGAGTTTTCCCGTTGATTCTTGGTGAACATTAGAGGTAAATATACGAGCAGGCAAGGAGAGCCTAAAGAGAAGCAGTTCACACATGTCATGTCTGAATGAGTCATGTAAATATTAAACCCTGGACAATTTCTGCTTCAAACATTTTTATCAGTAAGGCAAGACTTACTGAGCAATACGCAGGTGACTCAGATGGGGTCTGGCACAAAATCAGCTCAATAAATAGTCGAGTGAAAGAACTATTCAATAAATGCAGAAAGTTGGTAAAACTGTTACATTTGAAAGGGAATCTCATTGTCTGATTGTGAGGTGGCATCTCCCCAGGTGCTTTTGGGAAGACCGTTTCCAAACAGTCCTTCTCTACCCCCATAAAAATGATTCTGTGCTGATGCGGAGTTCCCACAGTTTGGGGCAACAACTCAGAAATGGATCTGGTTTGAAGTGAGAGGAATTGTTATCACCCTCCGCTAGGAAGGCCCCAGAATGCTGTGACCAGAATCACCACTTTGGCCTCCTCGCCATCCCCTCCCCTCAAACTGCTGCCCACTTTTTTGGTTGTCTTGCCGGCTCAGTAAGTGTATAGTGAACACTGGAGTTTATGATTGATTTTCAGAAAGGAAGAAAACCATTTCTTTTGGCGGCAGAGCGGGGCCACATTGAAATGATAGAAAAACTTATCTTCCTTAATCTGCATACTTCAGAAAAGGACAAGGTGAAATGGACTTTTATTTCTTTGCTGAGTACCAGAGAAAGGGGAGTGACAGTTGAGGTGTAGATTTGGTGATGGCATTTTGGTGAGCAGTAGAGTTGTTCAGTTGTTACTACAGTCAGAGGGAATCATCGAATATCCAGGTGAAATCAACCCACTTTTTCAGTGGATCGTCCAGATTGCCAATTTTGCTCCATAAATGTCTGTGAAATCAATGGACTACATGGAATTTTCTACTGTCAACTCCAGTTGCTCTTTTCTTCCACTGAGGTCTGCGGGAGACTCAGCCCCACCTGACTAGGGAGGGAAACACTGGGTGGGCATCCATGTCTATGTGCATATCTTTGATACTTTCCTTAGGAGAAATTCCTAGATGTAGAATTGTGGGTCAAAGAGTTCTGCACTTTTTTTTTTTTTTTGAGTTCTGCACATTTTGAAATCTTTTGGTATGTATTGCTAAAACTACCTCCCAGAAATCTTTCACCAGTTTGCCTTCTCAAGGTTATATAGAATTACTTTTATTGTCCCACTTTTGCTAGCAAATTAGCAGCAAAGGTAGAGCAAGGAACATGGATGGATTTTTCCCTTCTCGTTCAAACAGCTATTTATCTTCATTTAACCCTTTGAAAGTATGAATTTCACTTAAAACTGTGGAAAACATGGCCACTACTCTAGCCACAGCTTTAACAGTCTAAAGTAACTCATGGCGGTTCATTTGTTAAACCATTCACTTATTCACCAAAAAAAAAAAAAAAAAATTTAAATATGTGCTCTATGCTAGGTAGAGTATGTTTTCTTATTCTAGAAGCCTACAGGGCAAGAAGAGCATACAAAAAATAATATATCAGGCTAAATGCGGTAATAGATGTATATACAGTGTGCTGTGGGAGCACAAAGGAAAATCTGTTTCAGAAATATCACAGGCTTCACAGAGGAGGTGGTATGTTATGTGGGTCTGAGCATTTGAATGGACAGTGGTACGAGGAGATTGGAGGAGGGCATAAGGGTAGAGTATTTCAGACAGAGGGAAGAACCCGTTTGTAAAGGAACCAAGACATGAAAGAGCATGGTGTGTCCTGGGAATGATAAGTTCAGGGTGGCAGAAATTGAGGATGGGTGGGCTGGGAAAGGTGGATGCCAAGTGGGCCAAGGCAGAGAGACCATGAAAGGCTGTGCTCACCAGGAGGAGGGGTGATTCTGACCTATTGGCAGCAGAGACCTTGGGAGGTTTTAAGCAGCAAACAGGGATGGGATCCATCCTGGGTGTAGGCGGGTAACTGTCACCGTGGTTAGAAGGGGGCATTGATTGGTGCCTGGAGAGGCAGGAGGTGGGGAGTCCCAGTCAGGTGACTGCAGAAGTGGCTGAAGCAAGAGCTACAGAAAGCCTCTCACCAAGGCTCTCACTGGCAGCAAGCAGGATGAGGTGGTAGGAGGAGACAGAGGCCACAGGATTTGTGACCAGGGGATATGGAGAGGGCAGACTTTCTGGCCCCTAGCTCTCTGGCTTGGACTTCCAGGAGGGTGGGGTGCCCATCCCTGAGCTGTGGGGTGCAGGGGAGGAGGGGGTGATGCATGGTGAGTAGTAAGTGTTCCGGAGGGTTCACTCTGAGGCACTGGAGTGGGGAGGGGGTATATTCAGGTGGAGGGCAGCAGGGGGTTAGAAACCGGGCCTGGGGTTCTTGTAAACCCCTTGTGAGTCATCTGCTCTGGGTGGTCACTTTTCAACCTCTGGCTCAATGCCTTCGAGGCTGGCTGTTTGGAGGCTCATGTGAGTGGAGTCCTCTTGGACTTCATAGTTTAATATTCTGACGAATTCTAACTTGGCAGCTCTCCTGAGAGCTACTTTAAGAAGTAATATAATCATTTACTTTAAGACACCGTTGATTGTAAGGCACATCATTATTTCACATAACACTAGGAAAAAATAATGCTGCCAATTAAACTGTGACACAGAAAACTCTCTTGTCATTTAGAATATTTTATATTATTGAGCTTTTAGACTTTTATCTTAGATTTTTTTAATCATAGACATACAAAGGACCAAATAAGCAAGGGAGCTTGGTTAAGTCTTCCTGGACTTCATACATTGAGTCGAATTCTTCTAAATCACTTTCTCGCTCAGAGTCTTGATGTCCTTGCTTTTCCAGACAAAATATTCTCTTTTGTGCCTTCAAAGACGCTTGTGATGCAGTGTTTCTTCAAAAGGTGCCCTGCTGTAGATTCTGAGATTTTCTTCTAAGCCACTGACACCCATTCTGATTTAATGCAAATCGCAAGCCATGACAGCTATATCATGTCTGCTGCCCGGTTGACTGAGGTTGTGAGGTGCATCCTGATCTCAGATATGTTAACATGAGAAACAGGATGTGACTTAGAGTTGGTGGTGTATGGTTATAAAAATAGCAACTGTGGGCAACAAAATGAAAACTGAAGGCTGTGAAAGTGGGCATGTGTGATGCCTGGGAAAAGTCAGTATTCCCCTTGGACCAGAGAAGCATAATCAGCCTGGTCACATGCATCCCTGGACTGGGATTAAAAGCAGTGCTCTGACTGCCTGGGTCTGATCCTGGCTCCATCACCCCAGCTAGATGATTTGGGGCACGATACTTGGCCCCTCTCAGCCTTAGCTTCCTCATCTATCAAGCCTTATAAGGCCTTAGTGAGGTTTCAAATGAAAGGCTGTGTCACACACCTAGTTCAAGGGATGGTGCCTGGCACATGGTAAGTGTGCAACAAGTGGTATCCGGTGTCATCACCGGTGTTATCTGGGTGCAGTACGTGGGATCTTGGTTATCATCGGTATCAGTGGTACATATTGTTATTACCCTCCTTTTTCTCTCTTCCACTTCCTAGGAAAATGTAAGCCAGGCTTTCAGCTGAGGATCATGGACAAAAGTAGAGCCTTGATTTGTTTATTTTTATGTGTGTGGCCATCTGACCTAGTGAAGATCAGGCTGAACTAGTTTAACTTAAAGAAGAACCTAGGAATTTGGTCTTCTTGAATAAGAGTTATGAATGTGAGAAACTCAAAAAGAACGTGATTCACCTAGGATAAGTCTTAGCCATGATTGGCCTTCACAAATCAATGTAGAGATCCAGTCCTATAGTCATAGGATTTAATTTAAAGTCTCAGTTGTGCTTGCCCTGTTTTGCTTTAATACTTTACCACTGGAATGTGTGCACTTGGATTTCATCTACCTTTTAGTTATTTTCGCGTTGGGGCACGTTGAGGAAAAGTCATAAAGTCCAACAAACTGCAATTGTAGATTGTGATGGGTTTTATTTGCACAAAGTGAAGTATCTAGTGATAATATTAGCCTTTTGGATGAAGCCCATAATGTACATACAGTCTTGGGCTGCCTCTGTTTCCTGACATAGGCTGTTGCCTGACCAGTTGGACTAGGCTCATGGGACTAGGCTCTAGAGCAGTGGTCTCCAAACACTCTGGTTAGCAAACTCATACCAGTAAAGAAAGTTTGAGCATGCACCTAATCACATGTACATTTATCATTAAATTAATATATTATAAAACATATGCCAGAAATATAAATTTTAAAGATTGAGATAAAAATAAACATAAATAGCAATTTTCATATTTTTCTCTACACTGAAAGGATTATCTTGTAAATATCTGATGCATTTTCCTTCCAGTTTTCTTTGTGTTCCTATGCATGTATATTTTTAGTGCCTGCCCAAAATTCATTTAGCTGTTCTTTAGCTCTTGGACATTTAGGTGTTTTTTTTTTAATCTTTTTCTTTTTAAATAAATAAATTTATTTATTTATTTATTTATTTTTGGCTGTGTTGGGTCTTCGTTTCTGTGCGAGGGCTTTCTCTAGTTGCGGCGAGCGGGGACCACTCTTCATCGCGGTGCGCGGGCCTCTCACTACCTCGGCCTCTCTTGTTGCAGAGCACAGGCTCCAGACGTGCAGGCTCAGTAGTTGTGGCTCACGGGCCCAGTTGCTCCGCGGCATGTGGGATCTACCCAGACCAGGGCTTGAACCCGTGTCCCCTGCATTGGCAGGCAGACTCTCAACCACTGCGCCACCAGGGAAGCCCCTGACATTTAGGTTTTGTTCAGTTTTTCTTTACTATTAAAGTAATGCTGTCATGAACCTCTTTGTATACAAACTTTAGTCTGTATTCCTCATTATTTCCTTTGGGTATATTCTTAGAGGTAGGAAAGCTGGGTCAAAGATATAAATGTTTATTAGGCTCTTGATATATTAAAGACATGAATTCTTTCCTTCACAATTTTTGCAAATATTTTTCCAGTGGGGTTTTCCTTTTGGCATCTCTTTTCCTGGAAAAGGAGAAGGCAGATTATGAAAAGAAATTCCTCTCTAACAGATGGCTGTCCCAGGCTCTCAGGGGAAGCTGCTGGGATACAGTTTTTCCATCTCAGTGGGATAGGAACATTGGTTCCATGCTCTTTTGTCCCTGTTAACATGATTGTTTGTACCTAATTAGCTACAAGTAAAATTGTCTGAACTTATCCTAGCTGTTAGGCAGAATAATGTCCAAGGTGGAGAATGGTTAGGACATGGGGAAGGAATTCTGCATTTCTTCCCAATATTTTTAGGAAAGAATCTGCATGAGGAGGGGGAAGTATCCAAGTAGCTATTGTGTGAGACCAGTTCCTTCTTTTCTATGTTGTGGCCTAAACTAAACTCACTTTGTCCTACTAGCGTTTATCATAATGAGTTTCAGGAACCTTAGTTACTAAGGTAGGGTATTACATTTTTTTAAATGACATGCAATATTTTAAATCAGTTTTAAAGGTTAAAACTGTACTTGGTACAAATGTGCTTCTATTTTTGTATTTCATACTGCATTTTAGTTCCTCATTTCCATGATTATCTTTCTTAACAAGCTGTTACCTTCTTGTAGACAGGGTCTGGATTCTAGTTGTCTTCCCAATCCCAGTGCCTACTACTGTCTGACAAACAGCAGGTGTCTAATAACTGTTTGTTAGATTAATAAAGATCGAGAGTATGAATGATGGAGGGAAGGTGAGAAAGGAGGCAGTGTAACAGTGTAGTTAAGAATGCAGGCTTTGGAGCCAAAGAGCTAGACTTGCATCCTAGCTTTGCCACTTTTCAACTGAGGCTTAGTTTCCTTATGTGTAAAGTGGGAATGATAACCCTGACCTCAGAGTCGTTGTGTAGTTAAACTGTGCCAAAGCATATAGTCTTGGCAGTATAAGTTGGCACATAGATGCTCAGTAAATGCTATCTATTAAGAGTAATGCACAAGAGATAGAGAAAGCATGCTGTTTCTCAAGTAATTTCATTCCATGCCAAGGGGCAATTCATTTTAACTTTTTTTCTGTTTGTTAGAATGGCGAAACACCATTCTTCTTAGCTGTTGAAGGAGGTCATGTAGAATTCAGCAAAGTGCTACTGGCAGCAGGAAGTGATATCAGCATTCCAAATAAAGTATGTGCTCCATGTCTATTTACTCACACGGGGAGGGGGAATCAGAATGTTCTCTGGGTAATCTGGTCCTGCACTGACCCATTCACTGGGCTTTTGTAGAATTAATACAGTTGTCCCTCGTATCCGCGGGGGACTGGTTCTAAGACCTGCCTATGGGTACCAAAATCTATGGATGCTCCAATTCCTTATGTAAAATGGTATAATACAGTCCTTATCCATGGTTATCCATCCAACTGTGGGGGGCAGGGGGATTTGGAAGGCCAATTGTATTAATAATTCGCTTACTTTGGGATAAGAATTAATGACTTACCTCTGACATTCCCCTATTAACGTTTCCTCAAAAACAATACCATTCTCCCTATTTATTTGGGGAATAATTTATTTGGAGGATAATTGAAAATAGGGCAAAAGTAGCAGATAGTTGTTGCTTCTCAAACAGACACTTTTATTCTACTTGGTTTTCTTCCTAGAAACAAGTAGTACCTGGCTTATACACAGCAGATGCTGAAAAAGAAAATCGTGTAAAAAGCCAAGTGGTCATTCTGGAGCCTGAAGAAGACAGGATGATGCCTTCTTCTAGGTACAAAATACAAAATACTTTGGTGCTGAGATCCTTTGACACTGATCTTCATTTATTTAAAAAAAATTTTTATTTTATTTTAATTAATTAATTATTTTTGTGTGTGTGGTACGCGGGCCTCTTACTGGTGTGGCCTCTCCCGTTGTGGAGCACGGGCTCCGGACGCGCAGGCTCAGCGGCCATGGCTCATGGGCCCAGCCGCTCCGCGGCATGTGGGATCTTCCCGGACCGGGGCACGAACCCGTGTCCCCTGCATCGGCAGGCAGACTCTCAACCACTGCGCCACCAGGGAAGCCCAAATTCTTTTATTTTAAATATTTTTTGGCCGCACTGAGCAGCTTGTGGGATCTTAGCTTCCTGACCAGGGATGGAACCGAGGCCCATGGCAGTGAAAGCACCGAGCCCTAACCACTGGACTGCCAGGGAAGTCCCTCACTGTATAAAATTATATATACATAGACAAGATTGCAAGAGAGAGTGGAATATGTAGGGTGAGGTGATTCCCACTGGAGTTGCAAGGTTTTTTATGTGATAAATGAGCCCAGAGTTAAGAATTCACAGGGCCCAGGAAACATTCAGAATATGGAGAGAAGTGCTGTTTTTCTGTCATGCCCAGGTGCCCCTCTGCCCCCAGTCTGCAGCCTCCCTGGAAAGGCCTCCCTTATTAGCAAGATCCTCCTGGGATCACTCCTTTTGGCTCGCCTCGTTGCTCTGTGCCTCCCTCCCTTCTGTACTTAATTATTTGGCCCTCTGAAGGTTTTGCTTTGTAATGGCTTTCACATGCTCGCATTCTCCCCACCCTGCCAGGGCTGTAGGCTCCACGTTGTCCATATCCTTATGGCCTTGGCCTCATCCAGACAGCCTGGAAATTGTCCTAAGTCTGTTTTACATCTATTAGCCCCCCCCCCCCCCCCCCCGGCTGCTGTCCACACCTGTCTCCCCCCAGTCCAGTAAAGGCCCCCAGGGAAACAAGCAGCAGGAAGCAGGAAGCCAGAAGCAAGGATACACACCAGGGTTGTGTGAGGCTCATTTTGCTTTTACATCTGTAGGTGATTACTGTGTTTGATCTTGGAAATGCTTCACCCGCTGACATTAGTTAGTCTTGTTCTCCAGGAGCTTGCTTTGCACCCACCCAGCTAAGGGGAGGGGATAAAGGTCGAGTCATTTCTGAGGAGGGTAGTGGGGAGAGATTGTGGATTTAGCTGCCTATGGAGACTGCCTCCATTGGAGCTGGGTGGAGAGGCTGCCTAGCTACCCTGGGTCTAGTGAATACTTTCTGTAGACCCTAAGAATTCCATATTTCTGGAGGCCCTATCCTCACATCTTATCAAATAACTTTAAATGCCCCCACATTCCACATTAAATATCTCTTTTCTTTTGCTGTAAATTATTTTTTAAAGGCTTTTTTATTTGTGCATTTACAATCATTTGGATATGATAAACTACCTTAATTTATGATTGACTCTGACTTCTTAGAACTCTGTGCAGACCTGAGAATAAGGGAGGTGAAAAAGTTTAACCTACAATTTGTTTACAGTGTAATGAATACCTTATGAAGATTACATTTAGCAATCAACGAAGTATGAACATGTCAATTAAATATTCACTTCAGTTTTGTGCTTTTCTTTTGGTATCTTGGAACCAACTTTTTTTTTTAAATAAAGAATGGCATGACTTTTTAAATAAAATTATTTTATTTTATTTATTTATTTTTGGCTGCGTTGGGTCTTCGTTGCTGCGCGCGGGCTTTCTCTAGCTGCCGCGAGCCGAGGCTGCTCTTCATTGTGGTGCACGGGCTTCTCACTGCGGTGGCTTCTCTTGTTGCGGAGCACGGGCTCTAGGCACGTGGGCTTCAGTAGTTGTGGTGCACAGGCTCAGTAGTTGTGGCTCGCGGGCTCTTGAGCACAGCAGGCTCAGTAGTAGTGGCGCACGGGCTTAGTTGCTCCCTGGCATGTGGGATCTTCCCAGACCAGGGCTCGAACCCGTGTTCCCTGCATTGGCAGGCGGATTCTTACCCACTGCACCAGCAGGGAATCCCAACCTTTTTTTTTAAGATTTCAAATATTTCTTTAGCTCTTAAAAAGTCTGTAGGCCCTACACACTGTGCCTGTTGTGCCTCATGGATAAAATGCCACAGACTCCTATAGCTCTTCCCACTATAGGGTTCCTGGCTTTGGGCTCTTCACAAGCCTGTTTCTGCATCAGATCTTTCCACTGGGGGGATACCTCCTACCATTCTGATCTCAGTCTAGACGTCACCCTATCCAAGAAGCTTTTCTTGATCACTCACTGGAAAGAAACCATCCATTCATGCTATTTTACTTCTCATTGTAGCATTCTCATTGTCACTAGCTGATGTTATTCTTCTAATAATGTCTAGAATCTAATAAATGGGTTCTAAATCTACTGATCTACTGATCTACCAATCAACTGATTGTCCACCGCTACTGAATGTAACGTCAGAGATCTTGTCGGTTTAGTCATAGCCCCCGCAGTCTAACATGGGGGCTGACACGTAATAAGTGCTCAGTAATTTTTTGTGGAATGAATAAGATGATACTTGTGATTATTGTACACGTTTACTAGCTCATTTATTTTCCAAGTGTTGCTTTGGTTTGAGAGAAATAGGTAGGATGGTGTGGTAGGCAGAATAACGGCCCCCAAAGATGTCCACGTTATGACCTTTGGAACCTGTGAGTATGTGAGGTTACATGACAAAGAGGAATTAAGGTTGCTTTGCAGATGGAATTAAGGTTGCTCATCATCTGACCTTACAATGAGATTATCCAGGTGAGCCTAATGTAATCACCAGGGTCCTTTTAAAAGGAAGGAGGAGGCCGGCAGGGAGGTCAGAAGGATGCAACATGAGAAGGACTCAGCACACCGCTGCTGACTTTGAAGGTGGAGGAAGGGGGCTGCAAGCCAAGGAATGTGGGTGGTTTCTACAAACTGAAAAAGGTAAAGAAATGGATTCTCCTGAAAGCCTCCAGAAAGGCCTTTATTTTCACCCAGTGAGACTCATTTCAGACTTCTGACCTCCAGAGCTGTAAGATGATACATTTGTATTGTTTAAGGCAGTAAGTTTGTGGTAATTTGTTATTAGCAGCAATAGAAAACTAATAATATAGGTGGTTATGTCATTTTTACAGAGGAAAACATAGAGGCCCATCCTTGAGAGGCCATTTATTCAAGGTCATATAGGCATTTAGTATCAGCTCAAGCTAGACTCCAGTTGGTCAGAGCGTGTATCATTCCTGTGAGTATTTATACCACTTATCTATTACTTCATAACAAACCAACCCAAAGCACAGTGGCTTAGAACAATGCACTGTTATCTTTCCTGGCTCTGAGGGTTGACTGAGCTCAGCTGGGAGATTCTTACATTGGGTCGGGTATGTGGTTGCAGTCAGTTTCGGCCAGGACTTCAGTTGTTTGCAGACTTACCTGAGGTGGATGTCCACAGTGGCTCACTCACATGCCTGGCAGTTGAGGTTGGCTATCAGCTGGGGCTCTTGACAAGAGCACCAGCGTGCGGCGTCTGCATTGCCTTCTCATAGCATGGCAGCTGGCTTCCATGATGTAGGGAGCAGAAGCTGCCAGGCCAGTTAAGGGTCACACCTGGAACTAGCACACTGTCACTTCTGCCATATTCTGTTGGCCAAAGCAGTGACAGGGTCTACCCAGATTCAAGGGGGTGAAGAAATAAACCCCACTCCTTGGTGGGGAGTGGCAGGGTCACACTGCAGAAGAGCAGATTGGATGAGACATACTTATGTAGCCATTTTAGGAAAACATACTAACCTACAGCCTCCTTACTCTGAGGACCTGAAAATACTTTGCAGCAATCCTGCAATTACAGGACACCCCCTTCCTGGGATACCAAAATCCAAGGATGCTCAAGTCCCTTAAATAAAATGCACAGTATTGGCATGTAAGCTATGCACAGCCTCCCATGTACTTTATTTTTAAACAGTTTTTACTTATTATTTTTGGCTTCATTGCTGGACGCGGGCTATCTCTAGTTGCGGCGAGCGGGGGCTACTCTTTGTTGTGGTGCGCAGGCCTCTCATTGCGCTGGCTTCTCTTGTTGTGGAGCATGGGCTCTAGGTGTTCAGGTTTCAGTAGTTGTGGCTCATGGGCTCAGTAGTTGTGGCTTGCAGGCTCTAGAGCTCAGGCTCAGTAGTTGTGGTGCACTGGCTTAGTTGCTCCGCGGCATGTGGGATCTTCCTGGACCAGGGCTCGAACCTGTGCCCCTGCACTGGCAGGTGGATTCTTAACCACTGTGCTACCAGGGAAGTCCCCTCCCATGTACTTTACATATCTCTAGGTTACTTATAATACCTAATACAATGTAAATTCTATGTAAATAATTATAAATAGAATGTAAATGTTATGTAAATAGTTGCCAGCACGTGAGCGAATTCAAGTTTTGCTTTTTGGAACTTTCTGGAATGTTTTTTTTTTTTTAATATTTTTGATGCATAGTTGGTTGAATTTGCAGATGCAGAACCCGTGAATTTGGGGGACCAACTGTAATCAGTCCATAACTATCCACTGAACTTGTCTTATTGCAAGGCCTTTTGGAGGAGGGCAGGATAATCAAGAGCAGGCCCTGACCTAAGTAGTTTGCCCTCTAGCATGGGCACTAAGTGAAGGAGAGATGCTAAAGAAGTTGAGTGAAAGGGCTGTGAGGGAACCTGCACATAGGCAGCAATCATGCTGAGTTCTGAGGTGGTACCTGTAAAGGGGAGAGTTGCTAGTAAATGGTCAGGGCGGGAGAGGGTGGATGCACTTCTGGGGCCAATACCAAGTTCAGTTCTTTTGGCTCAAGGAGGGGGTTTGCAGGGTGTATAGAGAGAAGGCTTGGCCCTAGTCTACTTCCTGGAGAAGGGAAGGATTTTAGCTCATATTTGCCTGAGGCATGTGTTGTCTACGATTCTTCTCTTTTAAATGGGAGATACCTAGAAGCAACCAAAAGCCCCCCCAGCCCCAAATGATCAGAAACACGTTGAATTTTATTTTTTAACTAGGCATACTATTTTATTGTATTAATTGATTACCATGGAATGAACACCAGACACCATGCTAGATTCTAATGGGAATCCCTCCGTGCCTTCTCTCTCCACCTGTCTCCTGCAGCTCGATATCAGTGCTTTGCAGATAGCACCCCGGAACAGCCACGCATCCCTTGTCAGCTTTCTTCTCAGTGAGAACGTTGATCTGCACCAGAAGGTGGAAGTGAGTCAGTCTATTATGATAACATGGGCTTTGATCCCAGCTCTGTGAGGCTGGCTGTGCTGGGAGACACTCCTTGCAGATGCATGGAGGGCTGGAGCGGGGAGACAAGTGATCACAAAGGAGGAATTCTTTCTGGGAGGGCCGACTGACTTCTTCTGGAGACGGAGTCTTAATCTTAAGAAATACAATCCAAGGGATGAATTTTAGAAAGTCATTGAAGTTCCTGAACAAAATGAAATCTTTGTGTTTTAAATATTTACATTTGCTGCAGTTAATTTTTCTCATGTATCTAGAGATGCCAGTCTTGTATTAAATTTATCAGTCTGGGAAAATGATGAAACTGCTGTTAATAGGAAGGAGAATGATTATTTTTCCCGCTTCACTGACCGATCTTGTTTTTCTTTTGAAAGTCAGTCATTTGTATTGATTTAGGTTTTCTGAAGTTCGAATTGGCTTTGGTAGAATTAACAAACGCCCTCTGTGCTGGAATTAGATGGGGAAACATTCCCCTATTTTTCACTCTACTTTCACTTCTCCTGTGAGAATATTCTTTTCTCTAATATTGCTTAGCCATTACTATTTATTGTATTAACTGGAGAGGAGGGATGTGATTTAACCCATGACTGGTAGTTTTTGGAGAATGGCATTAGGGGAACTGGTTCTGACCTTGCCTGGTCCATCCAAGGATGCTTCCTGTTTCTCAGGAGGAATTGGGCCCCAGCAAGGCCAGTGGTCCCAGGCACTGCTTACGTCCCTGGGATGAGGGATACGTTCTCTTTTTTCATCCTTAGCGCCTTTAGAGAGAAGGTCCTCCCTGAGCAGAAGAGGTCTGCACAGAAAGCTTTTCCCTCTGGCTGCCCCTCTGCCCCATCTGTCTCCCACTTCCCCTGCTCACCTTTGGACAGTCTGACATACACAGACATAGCATTCCACCTGCCCCTGCTTTCTTTCTCCTCTGTGTGCTGGTGAATCCCTTGCTAACTCACGACGTCTCTCTTCCATCCGTCTACCCCTGTTTCCTGGGGAGGAGCCTGGTGCTGCTGCTGGAGTCAGGAAGATCTGGGTTCAAATCCTGTCTCTGCTCCTTCCTAGCTCCAATGCCTTGCGGAAGTGACTTCACCTCTGTGCCTCATATATAAAGTGGGGAAGAGAAACCCTAACTGCTAGGGTGGTTGTGAATGAAAAGCTGTTAGCCCGGTGTTTCAAACAGAGTATAAACTGTAGGGGAAGTGAGTGAGTAGTAGGCACCATTAGGAGAATGTGTTGTATGTGCATAAATGATGCTGATTAATGTCATCTGCTCTGCTTGCACCCTGTCCTCACCACCCACCTTGCAGCATCTGTGTTCCCTCTTTCCACGCATTTTGCCTCTCAGCTCAACTACTGTTGTCCACACAGTCTCACTGCATCTTCTGCCCCCGCTCTCACACCTTACCTGGGTTCTCCTCGCCTTTTTTTTTCCTCCTTGCGTCTGCCTTTTCTACCCCTGGAGATGTGTTTTCTCTCGAGCCTCCTGGGCCAGTGGCAGCTGGGTGGGAGCAAAGGCAGCAGGGGCTTGTATGAGTGACCCTGGAGGTGGGCACTGAGCCTGGCAGGGCTGGTAAGAAGCCTGTGGTAGAGGTGGCTGAGCCACAAAGGAGGAGGGAAGGGGAACAGGCTGCAAGGGCCTGGTGAATACGCGATGGCTGGGCTCTACATAGGTGGGAGGGCTGAGCACGGACGGTGCCCCTGGGTGAGTGGGGCATTAGTCCCACAACATGATCTAGGGAGAAAGAACCCAAGATCAAAGCAACTCGGGGAATGCTGAAGGGGAATGCTGTTGCTTCCTTGTGGCTGTTCCCACTGCACTTTAGCTCTTTGAAGCCTCTGGGAAGTCCTGCAGTTAAGCTGTTTAATATTTCCTTAGCCTTCATATTTGAGCTCAAATGTCAATTCTTCAGGAAAGCCTTTTCTGACTTCCAGAAAGTTTGGCCCTCGGCCCACACCCACATGTGCTCTCTTCCCGCTGTGCACTTTCCTTCAAGGCACTTACCACAATGTGTAACTGTACATTTATTTTGTGACTTAAAAAAAAAAAAATCAATCTCTGCTTTCCCT
>NW_006788448.1:1044637-1059069 GCF_000442215.2 Lipotes vexillifer | reverse complement strand
TGATTTCCCTACTAGATGAAAGATTCCTGAGGATGGGCCATGTTCACCACTGAACCCCTAACATCCTGAAAAGAGCCTGGCCCATAATAGGTGCTCAGTGTCAAGTTTGAGAATGGTTGAAGTGGGAAAGTGGGTTGCTGGTGAGCGGGATTTCTGTACAGCCTTGGCGTGGAAGTGATTGCTGAGGACCTACTAAAGGCCTGCAACCATGTTGGGCAGTACTAGTATTCAGGAGATTATCAGGAAATGTCTGATCAAATGAGTCGCTTTTTGATCTGATTGATGAAGCCAGAATCTTTTGAATTTGAAATGTCATTTCTTTCTGCAGCCTAAGGAGTCCCCTCTTCATTTAGCTGTTATCAACAACCATATCACAGTGGTAAACAGCTTAAGTGCACAGCATGATATTGACATCTTAAATCAGGTAAGCCAGGCAAATCGGAACCTAGAGAGTCTATTTTCTTGTTTCAACTCAGCATGTGTTTAGGGGTAGTTTTTTTTTTTTTTTTTTGCAGTACGCGGGCCTCTCACTGCTGTGGCCTCTCCCGTTGCAGAGCACAGGCTCTGGACGCGCAGTCTCAGCGGCCATGGCTCACGGGCCCAGCCGCTCTGCGGCATGTGGGATCTTCCCAGACCGGGGCATGAACCCGTGTCCCCTGTATCGGCCGGCAGACTCAACCACTGTGCCACCAGGGAAGCCCTAGGGGTAGTTTTGATCAAGTTCAAGGTGCTCTAAAGATTCCTGGGAAGAATATGCACATTCATATTTTTATCCTTTTGCTTCTGTAAACCCCCACTCCCACTTGCACACACATATTTTGTCTTTTTCAAACGCACAACTGGGATTCAGCCAATGCGTTATTAAACTGTTCACATTTAACAGGCCCAGTACTTCTGATAGATAAACAGTAGCCTAGAGGTAAATTGCCGGCGGCTATTTAAATCAAAAGCTACCCCCCACCAGTGTGAAATGTTGTAATTGGCAGGGAGTCCTTCTCCACAAGAAAGGAAGCTTTGTTTCTATATTATAGACAATAAATGTATCTTCTTTTTGCCCAAAGGCAAAAGAGACCTCCTGGCATTTTTAAAAAAATCACCATGAATTCAGACCACTGGAGCAGAATCAAATGCCGCATAAAAGGCATCCATCACTGACAGGAAATGGAAATGCTGAGGTGGAAGAATTAAAAGGATGGGGGTGGGTGCTGTCTGAGCCAGGGCCTGCTCTGGGAAGGGCTACCCTCTTCCAGAGGTCAGGAGTGGGAAGGAAAACTCTCGGGAGAGGGCCTTTGCCAGAGTCCTGAGGACAGATGAGCGTCTGGACTCCTCCCTCCTTCCTGGCTGCCCCTTCCCAGGTGAGGGAGCAGCCACATGCGGTGGGCATGCGTGTCCTAACCCACTGTGTCATCCTCGGTTTCCTCATCTGTGAAACCAGAGCACTGACTCAGATCTCTGAAGTCTGCTCCAACTCCAGCCTGTGAGGTCCCTGGTGCCCTGAGCTGAATGGGGACTTAACTCCCTGTCTGTCCCTTCCTTCCCCAGAGACCGTCCTCCTCCCTGGTCTTTTACTATCCCAAAAGTTTGAGGGAAGAAAATCTCTCATTATTAAACATACATATGTATTCAACTATGTTAATGCCCCACATCTTTCCTCATGGGCAGGGTCATTGCTCTACACATGGACAGAACACCCAAGTGATTCTGGCTTCACCAGAATTGGCTAGATCCACTCCAGTGAAGGAGGCATGCTAGGCTGCCACCCAATTATAGAACTAGACTTTATCATTTATGGTTTTTGTTAGACCAGGAATACACACAATGTATAAAAGTAAGAAAACATAAATAAGCTAAAAAATTAAAATTTGTTTATAATCCCCCCAAAGAAAGAGAACTCTGTTAACATTTTGGTGCATTTCCTGCCTTCTAGACTTCTAGCAGTTTTGCCACAGGGAGATTTTATGGGTATTTGATGTATGACACTTGTGTCTCTGTTCCATGTTGTTGTAGACTTTTGATAGGTCTGTCAGTGTAAGTTCGATGTCATGGATAATGAGCCCCCAGAGGGGCACATTGCCACCTAAAAGTGGGTCTTTAGTAAATGCTTGTTGATATTAATTATGTTAACATCCCAAGCAGGTTGGCCATATGCTCTTAGTAGCAAGAGTCCTGGGCTAGATGCTACTGCCCAGCTGTGTGGCCCTTGGGAAGTTGCTACCTCTCTCTGGCTTAGGAGTTGGGCTAGATTATAACCAATGTTCCTTTCTGTGCTAAAATTTTAGAATTGTCTTCACATCAGCATTCCTTTCAGTGGGAGGTTAAGATGGGTGATTTTCTTGTGATTTCATATATTTCTCTGAAGCATTCTTACCCTTTTCATGGGAATGTGGTTATTCAAGAAAGAAATTAGAAGTCTTGCACTCCTTTATACACTATAATGTAGGAAACTTACAAAATAGAGAAAAGCATCGAGAAGCCAATAAAAATAAGCTCTAATCCCTCCGTCTAGACATTATTTTTCTTAACATCACCAATGCATTTCCTTCTTTCCCTCTATTTTTTTCTGTAAATTGAGCTCAGCTAGATAGTGTTATTTGCTAAGGTTTTTAATGTTGTATCATAAGCATTTTTCATTTTTAAAAATCTCTGAAATTATTTTTTATTGTGGCAAAACAAACATAACATAAAATTTACCATTGTAACCATATAAGTGTACAATTCAGTGGCATTAAGTACACTGACAATGTGCATAACTCTCACACCATCCATCTCCAGAACTTTATCTTCCCAGACTGAAACTCCATACTCATTGAACAATAACTCCTCATTCCCTCCTCCCCCTTCTCCTGGAAACCACCATTTCACTTTGTCTCTATGAACTTGACTACTCTAGGTATCCCATATTGAAATCATTAAAAAAAATCATTTGTGATGGTTGCCTACTATTCCAATATGTGGATATACCGTAATTTATCTCATGAGTTTCTTTACTAAACATGTAAATTCCTTTCAATTTTTCGTTGTTATAAATAACACTGCAATGAATGTCTCCTGTACCTGTTTAAAAATATGTGACCTTATCTATTTTCCCTTACGCCTGTGTAGGACACCTTTGCTTTTTCTCTTTGTCTTTTTACTATGCAAGTTTTTTCTCTCCTTAACATGCTTGGATTACATTTTTGAACTTTCTCATGTCAGAGGTCGCAAACTCCTTTGCATGTAGCTGCTGATCTTGGAAATGTGGAACTGGTGGAAACCCTGCGGAAGGTGGGCGGTGACCTAAGGTTGTTGACAAGGTGAGTTCATGGGCTTCACTGTGTTTAGCTGAGCTGCTTGCTAGCAGAGTCCTCCCTGCTGGCTGTAAGCCTTGAGAGGTAGTATTACCACATCCTTTGTGAGATGGACACAAATTGGAGAGACCTTGTATCTTGATAGTAACATCCCAATTTTAATTGAGATAAGTTGGTAAGAATTTTTACTCTCAACAGTAAAATATACATTTAAAAAATTCAAATTATTTATTTTTTGAAAAGATGATAGATTCACATGGTTCAAGAATTTAAAAATTAGTAAAGGTTTTACAGTAAAAATTTCCCATCTACCGCGTCCCTATTTGTCTGGCTCTCATACTATCCTTGCCATACATACCCATTATTGTAAGTTTCTTTTGTTCTTGCCAGGATTTCTTTATGCATATAACAGCAAACATAAATATATTATACTCTTATTCCACTCCTCCATCCTTTATACACAACTGTGGATACCTATACATATTGTCCTACATTTAGCTTTTTTCCCTTACCAGTATAAAGCAAAGATCATTCCGTATAAGTACATGGAAAGTTTCTTCTATTTTATACAGCTACATAATAGACTGTGGTGTGGATGTATCATAATTTGTTTAGTTCTCAACTGATGGGCATATAAGTTGTCCTTAAGCTTTTGCTATTATAAATAGAACTGCAATAAATAAATTTATATGTGTCTAAACTTGTTTTTTAAATTTATTTTAAAATTTTTAATTGTTGTAAAATACACACAATATAAAATGTACCATCTTGACCATTTTTTTTTCTTTATTTAATTTATTCATTTCCTACTTTTTTTTTTTGGCTGTGCTGCATGGCTTGCGGGATCTTAGTTCCCCAACCAGGGATTGAACCCACACCCTTGGCAGTGAAAGCTCGGAGTCTAACCACTGGACTGCCAGGGAATTCCCATAACCATTTTTAAATGTCCATTTCTGTAGTGTTAAGAATATTCACTTTGTTATACAACCAATCTCCAGAACTCATTCATCTTGCAAAACTGAAGCTCTATGAACAACAACATTCATCTCCTCCTCCCTCAGCCCCGTTCCACTTCCTGTCTCTGTGAATTTGACTACTCTGGGTACGTCATGTAGGTGGAATGGTACAGTATTTTTCCTTTTGGGACTGTGTCCTCAAGGCTCAACCAAGTTGCAGCATGTGTTAGAATTTTCTTCCTTTTTAAGGCTGAATACTATTCCCTTGTATGTATATGCCACATTTTGTTTATCTGATCATGCATGGATAGACATTTGGGTTGCTTGCACCCTTAGGCCATTGTGTAGGTGTGTTTTTAAAGACAGACAGCTTTGTTTCTTTCACGTGCCGCAATTCTGCAGGCTCAGCCATGGCAGGGTTGGGGTTCCAGCTTTACTGAAAGGTGTAGAAGAAAACACTGTGTGGCCCCCCTGGCTAAGTACTCACTCACATCTTAGCTCAATCCTCCCATCTCCTTTGTGAGGCTGCCGAAATTATCCCAGTTTATAAGAGAAGATTTGATGACATCGGGGCCATTGTAAGAAGCAGAGCTGAGCTTCAAAGCTAAGGCTACTGGCTGCTTGGCTGCCCAGCACTTCCAGAAGTTGCAGTTTTTCCTTCCTGGTCTTCGCCCTCACTAGTCATCAGCTCAGTGCATCCCTCACTCCCAGTGCAAGCCTGCGTCCTCCCTAGTCTATTTCAGAATCACACATTGCATGTTTGTGGGATCTCAAGTAGTGATATGTTATTTTACTTGTCTCTGTCAGTTTTCTTTTTCTGATCATGAAAGTAATACAATTTGGAAAACATAGAAAAGCATAGGGGAGGAAAACACCCATCACCCATATTTCCATCACTTAGGTGGAATTCCACCAGTAGTGACTCACTAACTTCTGTTAACATTTGGCGTTAGTATTAACATTTAGCATTTGTAGCTAAATGTTAATAGCTTCCTGTGCTTTCTTTTATTCTACTTTGTCAGTAACACTTAACACCTCCAGGGCAGTCTGGTGAGTAGAGAATCTAAAGCATTGGGCAGGGAACTTATGTTGGGCCCCCACTGCAAGTGGACTGGATATTCCAGTGAACACGTCTGTGCTACAGCTTGATTCTGTTTTCAGAACAAAAGCCACAGTTTCCTGGGCCTCACAGTCTGATTTCCCAGATTTGCTTTCTCCTCCTCCCTCTTTTCTCATCGCGTCTGGTGCCTCGCTGGCACCCAGGACATATGTAATTAATGAATAAAAACTATCTTTTCTGCCTGTTCCCACAATTTTTTACCAAAGATAAGTGACTGTTTCTAAGACTGAATTAAGGTCTGCTCTGGATGGAAAAAAAGGAGCCAAGTTTTGGTATAAAGTTGACTTTCCCTGTCCTCTCAGCCTGTGGCATCACGAAGCTCTCCGAGGGCCACCCGCCCTCAACAGCACAAGTATTTGGATTTCTACTCCAGCTATACTCCCTGCGAAGGTTTTCCTATGAGCTTGAAACCTCTGGCTCCCAGAATGCTGCCTTCCCCAAATAGGCTAATTATGGTGGTTCAGATGGCTTTACAAGCCAGAATTTGGATGGCATACAATTAGAGGCTTGCTAAATGCCTGCAAAATGCAGTTCTTCCTAATTTCATTACTGTCTCTTTTGATTGGACGCTGATTACTTTCAGCTCTAATTTTCAGGCTCACCTGGGTCTCAGTTCCGGGACTAGCAGACAAATCATTTGAATTGGTGGCAGTTGCGTTTCACAAATACTCAGCCTTGTGAGATAATTATCAGGATAAGTTTCTGGATCTCTAAGCATAGAAACATGGGTTTCTGAGGCTGGAACTTCTTCCGAGGTTACTTTTGACCATTCATTTAAATTATCTTCGGGATCCCTGAGCAGATTTTTCATGGGGCATGTGGAAAACAAATGAGGGACCACCATCTTTTGCTTGGGAAAAATGTGTAGATGTATAGCATGCGTTCTGCACAAAATCTAGGGGACACTGCTTGCAAAGCTGTATGCTGTAGCTTTGAACTATATCCATCTTGACCAAGGTACGTCATTTGTAACTTGTAATAAGGTACCATATGGGCGCCAGGCCATTCATGTTCCAATTTATGTCTAGAACAGCCTTTATTGCTCATTCCATTTGGTTAAGATTCCAACCCCAACCCCTCATCTTTGGTTAGAGGTGGTATGATATAATAGGAAAAAGTTCTGGATAGGAGACCCGTGAGCTGAATTCTGTATTATGTAGTGTTACTGTTGTTGATTGTATTCTGCATAAGATCCATCCCTTTTCTGTTTTATTACTCTGCCCTCCTGAACACATGGCTTTCACTTCCTGATCTAAAGTGGCTGTTCAGGCTCCTACCATCATGCCAGCATTCCACTGGGGGAGGAGGAAACTTTGAAGTCTCTTTTAAAGAAACTTCCCAAAAGTTGCATGTGTTGCTTCCATTTACATACCGTTGGCCAGAACTTAGTTCACATACCCAAGGGTAAGGGAGACTAGGAAATGTTCGGGGTGGCCAAGTGCCCAGCTAAAATCAGGAGGTCTCTTTTAGAAGAAAAACGCTATTTGTGGTGGGTGGGGCATGGGACACTGACTAAAGGCTCTGCCACAGGTGGAGTCAGACTCTGGAGGAGAAAAACGTATGATTACGTTATTTGCTGAGGACTTCACAGTGCAGTGAGCCAGGGAGACCACTGCCGGTCTTGGAGAAATGCTTGGGTTCTCATTGATAGGGCAAGTGTAGAACGTTACCTGTTGATGTTGGGTCCCTAAGCCCAAATCCTTCCCCCTGCCCCATTGACACAGCACCTGACACTATCAATATCTAGCATCTCTTAGACGATTACCACACACAGCCCTAGACTGTGCCACACACAGTCCTAAGGACCCTATACGAGTTATCACACTTGCCCCTCACCACCACTCAGAGGGGTAGTTATTGAGACCTAGGGAAGCTGAGGACTGGCTCAAATTTGCCCTGCAAGGAAGCAGTAGGATCAGGATTTGAATCCAGGACCCCTTGTTCCAAAGCTAGAGCTCCTAACCAGTAGGCCGCATTGCCTGACTCTTTGATTTTTGACTTTTTAGCAAGGGAAGACTGCCCTGGCCTTGCCTCCAGGAGCAACTGCAGCCTCATCGTGGGCACGCTCATTAAAGCCGAGAGGTGCTACGCCTGGAGAGAGGTAAGGAAGGCCGAATTCAGCTCAGTGAGGGCTCTTCTGAAGCCCCCTCTTCTTACAGGGCAGGCTGGGGTCTGTGTACAGACCCTGTGGGCAGGGCCCTGTGGGCAGGCTGGGGTCTGTGTACAGACCCTGTGGGCAGGGCCCTGGTTAGTGTGTTATTAGCTGTCCCTTCTGTCCTGTGCTGTCCAATTTGCGGCGTGAACAGCTGCCTCTCTTCCTCTCCATCCTTTGTCAGCTCCAGTGGTTGGAACTGAAGTGTGTAGAGCTCCATTGGGCCAAGCAGGCCAGTCCACGTTGGCTCTAAGGAGCCTGGCATGCGTGCTCCAGGTGGTTGGTTGCTGGCTGTGCCTGCTGTCACGGAGTCTCTGGCTATGGTCCCTTCTGGAAGCTCCCAGACTCGCATTCTACTGAGTGGTAAGGAAGTTCATATTTGGGGTTTTGCAGTTTTCCACATACCGCTGTGCCGGCTACTCAGCACTCAAGTATTCTCCGATGGTCACAAAAACCTTATTCATCTTCAGAATACAAAAGCTTGTCTCCAAGACATTCCTTCCGTCTTCTTTCATCAGTACGCCCTCTGATAGCTGCCGCTCATGGAGCTTCTCAGTAGAATGCCCTCCCCTCCAAGATTCAAGTCTATGCCCTCAGGCAGGAGTTTCATCACCAAACACCACCCTCTGCTGCTGTCCTAGACTTGAATGTCCACTCTGGTCCAACAGGCTGGAGCCAGAATTTAGGTCCTAGTCCCTCACATGTCTACCCCTGAGGAGCCTTAAGCCCAGACTGATGTCTAATTTGCCAATCCTGAGAAATGTCCCTTAAATCCTTAAGGGGCATTGATTTGCCTCCTTGCTCGCAATGCAGTACCGTTTATTTTGGGGTTTTTTGTTTGTTTTTTTGCGGTATGCGGGCCTCTCACTGTTGTGGCCTCTCCCGTTGTAGAGCACAGGCTCCGGACGTGCAGGCTCAGCGGTCATGGCTCAGGGGCCCAGCCGCTCCGCGGCATGTGGGATCTTCCCGGACCGGGGCACAAACCCGTGTCCCCTGCATCGGCAGGCGGACTCTCAACCACTGCGCCACCAGGGAAGCCCCCGCAGTACTGTTTAATTGGCTCAGTAGTCCTGGTATATGGGGATCAGTTTAAAGGCCATACTATCCTCCCCCGACTTTTCTTATTTGCCTGTAGGACAAAACAAAACAAAATAACATTTGACAATTAGAATTCTGTTTAATCGCTCTCCTTCCTGCTCTGATTTCTAGTCTCTCTTCTTTTTCCTCTTCCTCTTTGTCCTAGCCTCATTCTCGTTTTCTTAGATCATCACTGTATTTTATTGAGGATGACTTTCCCAAGTTCCGTCTTTGTTTCCACATTTTCTTTAAAAATAGGAATATTCATTGCTTCTATTTTTAATTCCTCTTAGCATTTTTAGATTCTTTTTCCTAGATGAGAATAAATTATTTTTTCCACCAGATGAATAAGCCCTCTTTCCTAACAAGTCTTAAGGTGTGAGAGTTGGAAGAACTTTGAAAATCATAAATAATGCATACATATAGCTGAAGTAGACCCCCAGAAATGCTAAGACTTGTTAACCCTGGTGACAACTGGGACCCTGAGGTCTGGAGTGGGAAGAAGACTTGTTTTTTTCATATAGAGCCTTAAAAAATTTTTTTAACCAAATATATTTATTGTTATTTATTATTTAAAATTCCCTTTGTTATTAAACAAGTTTATATCTTGGCCTAATATAAAATGGTTCCTAATGAAAAGATTAAAAAGATGGTTGGCATTTCCTCTCTCATATCCATTTACCCATTTACCTAACCACCTAATCATCTATCATTAAATTCAGTGGTTCAGGGCTTCCTTGGTGGCGCAGTGGTTAAGAATCTGCCTGCCAATGCAGGGGACACGGGTTCGAGCCCTGGTCCGGGAAGATCCCACATGCCGCGGAGCAACTAAGCCCGTGCGCCACAGCCTGTGCTCTAGAGCTCGCAAGCCACAACTACTGAGCCTGCGTGCCACAGCTACTGAAGCCCGCATGCCTAGAGCCCGTCCCAGACCAAGCGCTTTGCAGTGTGTTAAAAATGTTATCCCTGGGCTTCCCTGGTGGCGCAGTGGTTAAGAATCTGCCTGCCAATGCAGGGGACACGGGTTCGAGCCCTGGTCCGGGAAGATCCCACATGCCGCGGAGCAACTAAGCCCGTGCGCCACAACTACTGAGCCTGTGCTCTAGAGCCAGTGAGCCACAACTGCTGAGCCCGCATGCCACAACTACTGAAGCCCACGTGCCTAGAGCCCGTGCTCCGCAACAAGAGAAGTCACCACAGTGAGAAGCCCACGCACTGCAATGAAGAGTAGCCCCTGCTCACTGCAACTAGAGAAAGCCGGCACGCAGCAACAAAAGACCCAATGCAGCCTAAATAAATAAACAGATAAATAAATAAGTAAATTTATATTAAAAAAATAAATTCAATGGTTCAGAGGTAGATGGGGGCTTCCTAAAATCGTGGCTTATGCTATTTTAATTTCCTCCAGTTCTGGCTTATGTTATTCCTGCAAATAGGTCAGTGCTTTGCATACAAGTTATTAATGCTTCCACTGACTGTTGAAAAAGACCTGGGCTTTCCAAATCCCTGGCCCTTCCTGTGGAAGCCTGAAGGACTGCCCAGCCCAATCCTGGAATGCACAAAGCAGGCATGTTTTTCAAAGAAATAAAAATGCTGTAATGCGGAGTTGAAAGCAGAGGCATTTTGTAGTCTTCCCTTTAAATTGGTGGTGCTTGGGGTTTTGATCTTCTTGGATTTAACATTTTCAGGAGATGGAACGAGGAGAAAAGGAAAAAGGGCAGTGCCCACAACTCCTAAGTTTCTGGATCTCCCACCCTCGGCCTTACCTCTTTTAGGATTTCCTGGGAGCCAGGCACTGTGGGAGTAGAGCAAGGCTGGGGTGAAGAAGACCCTGAAAGGGACTTCCCTGGTGGCGCAGTGGTTAAGAATCTGCCTGCCAATGCAGGGGACACGGGTTCGAGCCCTGGTCCGGGAAGATCCCACATGCCGCGGAGCAACTAAGCCCGTGTGCCACAACTACTGAGCCCACGTGCCTAGAGCTTGTGCTCCGCAACAATAGAAGCCACCACAGTGAGAAGCCCGCACACCACAACAAAGAGTAGCTCCTGCTCGCCGCAACTAGAGAAAGCCCCTGCACAGCAATGAAGATCCAATGCAGCCAATAAATAGATTAATTAATTAAAAAAAAAAAAGAAAGCTGGAGTCTGTCTGACACAGGAAATGTGAGGGATTTTGCCATGCTGTATCGCATGCCTCTATCCCAGCCTGCTTACCACCCCAAAAGAAAACAGAGGATGTATGCTGACTACAGAAATGTCACCACAAATGCGTCTTTAAAGGCGTTACTTTAACTCTATGGGTTACATCTGAAAAAATATATACGTGTGTACTCTGAAATAAGGCAATCAGCAGAAAATGTCTGAATTCATATGATACAATTACCTTCAATCTAGGAGCATTGTGAGAACATCAAGGACCCATCAACCAGCTTTACTCTGATGTTCAAGCAAGATCACAGTCAGGAGACCAGGCACATTCGCAGTCTCCTCTGGCTTACTGTCCTGGCTTACTGTCAGCTGAAGACCAACAAGTGGCAGAGGCTAGCCCGTTTGTGGAACTTTACAGATGCCCGGATCAGAGCCATCGAGGAGCAGTGGTCAGGTCAACATGGCCCAGGAGATGTGGGCATGAGGCATTCGGTATTAGGAAGAGCCATCCTTACTGGTGCCCATCTTCCAAGTGGGTGTCCAGTGCTCTTGATAAGCAACAGACTGCAGGGGCCCAGGAGTGGGGACAGTTAGCTTAGGACCACAGAGGTGATTGGGAACCTTGCAGACTGCTAGTACTCATGGGAATCTGCAGTAGACTGAAGTTTGCAAAGGATGATTACTTTTATTGAGCCATATTGAAAAGGTGGCATTTAGCCTAGAAGGAAATTAAGGTTCCCAACTGAATTGGGCACGAAGGAAGCAAGGATTTAACAGTTGACTTGTCACTGGGAAGCCACCTGATTTCTGGAGTTCCTTGAGATCATCCTGGGGTGAATGGATTCATTCCCTAACAACAGGCTCACTATTTAGGGCTTCCACACCAGGAAGGAATCCCTTAAACCAGGCCTGGGGCAAGGGGTTCTTGTAGGTCATGGCCTTGGTGAGACCAGGTGTCCCATGAGAGACGTGTGGGATAGAGACCCATGGCTCTCTTGGTTAGAGGATTCCAAGCCATGGAATCATTTCAGCCAGACTCCAGATGTCAGAATTAGTGAGGTCGGAGTCCTTAGCTTTGCTTTTTTATGATTTGACCCAAACCTAGGAAATACAGAAAGCTTGTTTGCATTATCAACTAATTAGCTTTAAAAACAAAGAAGCAAAGACTTTTCTTGGCAAAACTTTTTATTCAGAGCACTGTCCTTACGTGGCTGTAATGAGATGTGAACGAGTCCCATGCTCAGGGGGTGATCGCATTATTGATTGCTGGGGATTGGGGATAGCAGAACCACAGCCCATGGGCACATGCTACTTATACCACACACAAGTAAATTATGACACTTTTATTGCTAATTCTAAGGATACATTTTCACGTGAAAAAATGGAAGATAATGCATTGAAAATGTTGAATATTGACTACAGTTTCTAAAACGTTTTCTTTTTTATTGTTAAGATTTCTTCTTGTTGCTAATTAGGCGCATAGTGTTCTGTGAAGTCTTTAGGAAAATGGAGTTGCCTTCTGGAAATTTCTCTTGACCTAAAAAATTGATTTGGAAATGTAGTGTGCTTTCAGAGTACTTGCCATCAGGATAAGGGGAGTTTTGATGTGTTTCATTCACACATTACGAAGTGCCTAGAGTGTGTTTCGCTGTGCCAGGGGAAGCATACATCAGCTCTGTAAGCCATGTTGCATGTTTAATGGAATTGATAATCTAGTTGGCATGATAATAGTAACATTCACAATCCAATTACATTTGTAACCCTGGGTTATGCTACTGGCACAATGGAGTTGGTGGGCTTTTGAGCAAAGGAATGACACGTTGGTGATGGTATTTAAGAAAAATTAGTCTGGCAGCGGCAAGATTTAAGAAAGGAACTGGATTCGCCTAGGAGCACTTCTTTTTTTTTAAAATTTATTTATTTATTCGGCTGCGCCGGGTCTTTGTTGCTGCATGCGGGATCTCTGTGGCCAAGTGCAGGCTATTTAGTTGTGGCATGTGGGCTCTTTAGTTGCAGCTTGTGGGATCTAGTTCCCTGACCAGGGGTCGAACCTAGGCCCCCTGCACTGGAAGCGCAGAGTCTTAACCACTGGACCACGAGGGAAGTCCCTAGGAGTACATTCTTCATGCATATAGTTTGTTCTCCCTGAAACGCCTGCCCCTCTAACAGTCTGTGCAGCGGATTTCCTCCCCAGAGCTGAGGCCCTCCTCATCTCAGCATCTGGCAGAGCTAGGAACCTGGCACGGGTTTGTAACTGTGACCTCCAGCCGCGAGTGACCACGGTTCCCATCTCCATATCCCAGCACTTACCCGAACACCTCTCAGGGGTTAGGCGTCTAGTGAGATCTGCCCAGTGAAGAGCCCTGGCCTGGCCGGGGGTTGCAGACTTCTACCAGAGGAGTTTCCTGGAAGCTGGACCGGCAGGTGGGTGCATGCTGGCTGCTTAGGGTGTGGTTCATGGGCGGCAGCAGCAGCAGGACCTGGGAGCTTACTCACCTGCAGATCCTCACCCCAGACTGACTGAACCAGCATCTTCACTCTAACAAGACCCTCAGGTGAATTGCGCATCTTAAGTTTGAGAAGTGCTAGCCTCTAGCAGTGCCACCTGAACGTTGAAGAAAAGCTCCACATCTCTTTAAGATTGTCCCTCCCCTCTCTCATCCTCAGCTTTCGTCTGTGTTAAGCACAGCAGGTGCGTGGCAAGTGCTGAGAGACTCCAAACTCTGGTTCCCCTAGAAGTACCAGTGAGGTGACTGGAAGGGCTTTCATCCACTGGGCTTCTTATCTCACAGCTGCCAGAGGAGGAATGAACATGCAACCACAGCCATATGGAACTTGCGTTAGAACTGAGTTCACAGTAAGGAGGTGTCAGCATCTGCCCTTCGTGCTTGCCACGGGAGAGGAGAGCTTCCGTGAACACGGCCACGGGGCTCTGCTCATCTGGCTGCACGGGGCCCTGGTGATACAGGCCACGCCGGTCAAGCACCTGTACGAAGAGCTGCTGTGCGCGGGTGAGTTACAGTTTTCAACAGATAGGAACTCCCGCTCTCTTAAAATGGTAGGGGACGGTCGGCACAAGTTCTTCCCTGAGCCACAGCAGTCCCAGCTTGGTGTCAGAACATGCAGCTTCTCCTTTGGTGACTTAATCAGCACTGGTCCCGTTGTTAGCCTGGTGGTTCTCAGTGTCATTCCCCTGCTGGGCATTTGAAAAGTGCAGGAGTTTCTTTTGTGTGTGTGCATGTGTGGGAGGGGTGTGGGTGGGAGGAGGGCAGCAGGAGTGCTGAACCATCTTACAGGACAGTGCTCTACAACTAAGAATTGTCTTGCTCAACATGCCTGTTCCTCTTGGGAACTCTGTGAGTTAGTATGTTTGAAAAAGTTACTTCTACACTGAGAGAAAAGAGCAGACAGGCAATTCTTTTGCCAGCTGGGATTACTGCTAAAAATCACTCTGCCAAAGACCATACTGTCAGGGAAGATGCTTTGAAAACTTATCACCATTATTTTCGCTGGTGCAGTTTTACCTGAAACTGAGAACATAAATGCACATCACGTCACGGATCCGATACTCAGTTTCAAGCAGTGGTAGGTACGAGGAATAGTGTGCATGGATTATGCCTACCTTCCATGACATTATCCTCCTAGCTCTGGGTTTGTTCCCTCAATTTTGAACTTATTCACGTCTATGAAAGA
>NW_006788448.1:1016495-1044586 GCF_000442215.2 Lipotes vexillifer | reverse complement strand
AAAGAGTGTCCACAAGAACTCTCAGGGAAGACTGAGAGGCAGCCCACTGCAGTGGGTGAGGGCATGTACTCCGGAGCGAGACTTGTGTGAGCTTATAGCTGAACTCCAACAAATAATGGGCTATGATTTTGAGCAAGTTCTGTACGGAACTCACTTTGCCGGCATTCTCAGTTTTTAACTAGAAAAGTGCCTGTGTCAAAGGGCTGTTGTGGGATTAATAGTGCCTGACATGTAGCCAAGTGCTTAATAAATATTAGCTATTAATCTTGTTCTCATTTTTTCCAGAAGAGATTGGTCAATTTAAAAGTGAAACTGACTCAAGGCCCAAGAAATGTGCAGTTTCATAAATGCCTAAAGAAATTGTATTTAAATGATTTTCCATTCAGTATTCAGTCCTCTTAAATTCAGTTCTTTAAATGGCATAAAGTTCTTCCAGCAGTAGTATTGATTTTCTTTTCAACCGTGAAGATGGCAGTGACAGGATTCTCTAACAGATGAAAAAATGGTATTACACTTTCCAACCACTGAAAAGTCCATTTTTTTTGGTTTTGCTTAAGGCAAGTTGTATATGATTTTTCCCATTTCTGTCATTTGATGCAACATAATATGTGATAACATATCTAGTGATAGAATAACCTAGGATTTTGTATATCATGTTTTAAAAAATTATGATGGTGGGAACATTATGGTAAATGAAAAAAACCCAGGGTTTTAAGAATAGACAGACATGGTTTTGAATCATGGTTTTGCCGTTTATTAGCTGTGAGCCTTTGGTCATGCTAACATTCAAGTTCTCAGATCTTTAGTTTCCTTCTCTATAGGATGGGGGAAAGAGGTCTATCTCTTCTATAATATTGAGGTGATGATGAAGGGAGAATGTCTATGAAATGCCTAACCTCACATCCATAGTATTGAAATCATTAACCGTTATTTCTGTTTCATAAGAGAAACTTGCTTTGGAAGTTCAGTTACTGTTGGCTTTAAATAACACCTATGTGTAATATATCACTTAAGAAAAGACCAGAGGTGTATGCACCAATGTTTTTTAATCTCTTGGTGATGTAATTACAGGCGATTTTCATTATCTTTGTACTTTTGGTACTTTCCAATATTTTTTAAAATATTAACCACACATTATTTTTGTAATCTGAGAAAGTTCTGAAATATGAAATCAAGTATCAATTTCTATCAGCTTATGTGCACCTGTCATTATAATTTAAGGATCTCCATTATCAAATTCTGACTCTAAGTCTATAAGCCCAGAAATAAAATCACGAGCAATTTCAGTCCATTTATTATATCATGAATTTATAGTTCTGCATCTTCATCTCATGCTGATTGTAAACGGTAAGCTTAATTTTAAAACAGGTAATATGTTCACATGATGATAAAAAGTTTTTAGAAAGGTATTTAGTGAAAAGCATTGTCCCCACCTGTTCTTCAGTATGGCCAGTTTCCACTGACCTTGCTTCAAAATCTGGGTAACCTCTTTATGCAATAATAAACAAATATGAATACATGCTCTTACTGTTTAAGTGTTTTAATTGTTGAATTTAAGTTGAATTAGGCTAACACTAATTATTTGGTGCTATAGACAATATACAATTTCTAGGGTTTAGATAAAGCTTTAAAAAATGCTTACAATATTCTTTTTTTTAAAAAAAACCTATTCTCTGATTTAAATTTATTTTATTTTTTTACTTTTGGC
Organism: Lipotes vexillifer; assembly: GCF_000442215.2. Taxonomy (NCBI): domain Eukaryota; kingdom Metazoa; phylum Chordata; class Mammalia; order Artiodactyla; family Lipotidae; genus Lipotes; species Lipotes vexillifer. Next base: position 1,042,878 of record NW_006788448.1, on the reverse strand, counting down.
TGCATTGGGTCTTCGTTGCTATGCATGGGCTCTCTCTAGTTGCGGCGAGCGGGGGCTGTTCTCTTCGTTGTGGTGTGCGGGCTTCTCATTGTGGTGGCTTCTAGAGCCCAGGCTCAGTAGTTGTGGTGCACAGGCTTAGTTGCTCCATGGCATGTGGGGTCTTCTCACACCAGGGCTCGAACCCGTGTCCCCTGCATTGGCAGGTGGACTCTTAACCACTGCACCACCAGGGAAGCTGCTTACTGAAAACCATTCCCTGTTGTCATGTAAGTTCCTTAAAAAGCAGAGCCCAAGACCAAAGTTTATGAGCAACTGCTTTTTTCAGGAGTGTAGATCCAAGGAAGCAGGAGTGAAGGAAAAAGGAAGTGAGATGGGGAAGGGAGAGCCAAGACCAGCATGATTTACCAAATTGGCCAACACTTGGTATCAGGAACAACTTGGTATCAGGAACACTTGGTATCAGGAACATCTCAGGACAATTCATATGGGGAGAAAGTAAGAATTGATCTGTTTACCCCAATGGGATGTTAATTCCAGGCTGCATATGAGTGGAGCCTGCCGGTATCTTGACTCTCTGAGTGGACAGGGAAGCTCTGGGGAGGAGCATGCCCATGGTACGGGCAGCAGGAGATGAGGTGCTGTTGATTTGTGCTTACTGAAACCCAAGAAGAGCTGTTTGCCACCAGTGGTAGCTGGCCACAATCCAAAAGAAGCGCTGCATAAGAAGGATCTAATACTCTTTAAGACACAGCCAGATACTTTTATAGTTCAAAAAAGCCTTGGTGTGTCCTTTAGAAAATGGGATATTTGCCAGTCTCACATTTATTCTCTCATGTCCTATTACAACATGAGGCAATAAGAAAAACTATTTCCAATAGTAAAGTTAGAGCACAGGGCTAGGTCATGTTCAGACTGAAAGAGGCTGAAACCATCCACTTCTGTTAAAGATATGGAAACTGAGGCTGTTCACAAGTTCCTCAGAATCCACTCATTTTTATGTGAGCCATAAGTACTTTGGAAAATAGGTAGGGTAGGTAGATCTCATTATTTCACAGATGAGGACCCTGAGGTTAATTTAAGTGTCTGGCCCTAGATAACCCAGTCAGCCAGCAATAAATGCATTAGAAGCCTGGTCTTATTCTCCTAAATCTGTTTGCCCAGATGGTTTCTTCCTATCGGCCAGGCATTGAAAAGTCTCCGCCAGGCCTGGAAGGCCTGAATTGCTGAATTGTCCAGGGCTGTACCATCACAGGACAATGTTTGGATGTTCAGAGCAAAAAAAGTTTCAATGCTATAGAGTTTCAAAAAGGTAAGAAAGAACATTTGAAATAGGATCATTCTAACAGGAAATTTTTTTTTTTAAAGATTTTTTTTTTGACGTGAACCATTTTTAAGGTCTTTCTTTATTGAATTTGTTACAATATTGCTTCTGTTTTCTGTTTTGGTTTTTTGGCCACGAGGCATGTGGGATCTTAGCTTCCTAACCAGGGATCGAACCCACACCCCTGCATTGGAAGAAGTTAAGTTGAATTAGGCTAACACTAATTACTTGGTGCTGTAGACAATATACAATTTCTAGAGTTTAGATAAAGCTTTAAAAGATGCTTACAATATTCTTTTTTTTTTTTAAAAAAAACCTATTGATCTGTGATTTAAATTTATTTATTTATTTTTGGCTGCGTTGGGTCTTCGTTGCTGCGCACGGGCTCTCTCTAGTTGCGGTGAGCAAGGGCTGTTCTCTTCGTTGTGGTGTGCGGGCTTCTCATTGTGGTGGCTTCTAGAGCCACCACTGGACCACCAGGGAAGTCCCAATAGGAAATTTCTTTTTGATGTTTCTGTAACTCTGTTATTGTGCTAGTAAAATATTTCTTCCCTTTTAACATTAAAAATTATTCATAGGTATTGCTATTCCCCCCCCCATTTTTAATTGTTAGAGCCCCAGAAAAATGAGGACTAATATATTAAAGTCACAAAAAAACTCTGTGATAAGATATTACTCTGGGCTTTTATTTTTTTAATTTTCAAATAAAAATACCTTAGCTTCTATTAGTTTAAATAATTTTTTAGTAAAGTTCTCTCTCAAAGTTTACTTGGTAACATTGCAAATGATTTAGCCTTTTGGAAATAACACTGCAAAAACAGGATTTATATACTTTGATGATATAATCGGTCACAGGTTAAACCTATTAAAAAAATTAAGGTTAGTTTCTTTTTTAATTTAAAAAAGTTTTACTTAATCGCTTAAATAAAAAATTACATTAAAATAATCCTACATATAGTTACAAAGGATGGTACAGCTTGAAAAAGTCTCTTGTAATTTTGAGGAAATTAACATGATGTATCCATGATGTTCTAAGAATATGAAATTTTAAAAACTAAAGACTTCTAATTCTTAGTAAAGCCAGAAGAATTCAACGACCTCACTAGGAACATATTCATTTTAGTCAACCACTTTTATGGACTGAATGCTTGTGAGAGACTGGGTGTGGGTTGATCTGGTTCCGAGAGATCTGGAAGCTGAGGTACTACTTTCAGGGTGAATGGTCCGGGGATATTTTGCTGCAGTAGCTTGCGGAATGGTTTGCTGAAAAGGCAAAAATATGCTTCAACAATTCCATAAAATTATACATACTAAATATCATTTCATTATCTATAACTTAACCCAACAAACATTAGTACATGTAGATTCCTATTAGGGTCTTCCACTTAGAAAAGTCATCTTTAAAATACCTGAAGTAAAATTATATATCAAAACATTCACTGTGTATTTCAAAAGCTCTACGATACAGCTTTTGCTTAAAAAAAAATGAATGAAATCTCTTGAAACAAAGATCCTCATGTCAGATTCTGCTTTAATAAGATTTTCTCTTTAAAGAAAAGGAGAAATAACCTCTTAGAGTGTTTTATGTAAATGTTTCTTTATACGTAAATAACTGGATAACCATTACAAATGGGAGAGATTCTTGCAACTAAGATGAAATTTTAGTTGCTAACCACCTAATCTGACCCTGACAAAAGAGCTATTTCTCCTTAGGGATGCTGGGCAAGAGAACCTGTAGAAACAGATTCATGGTACCACTGGCATCATGATATAGAAAACATGGCACAGGATGAAGCAGCACTAGGAGCAAGCAATTATCCAGCAGATGGAGCTCAAGTGTCAGAAATCTGATGAATGGTTTATTAGTAATAACTGTTTCTAGCAGTTCTAGTTCTTAGGATCCTGGAATAAAATGAAAAATAAAAATAGCACAGAGGGCTGCCACTGTGCCTGTTACACAATCCAAAGTAGGTAATAATGGAAGCAGTTTATGGCTATTGAATTCGTGCCCCATTACTGAAGAGTAACTGAACATACTAAATAAACAAAGGGCAGTTTGAGAGATAAATATCAGAAACGGGTTGTAAGTCTTTAGTTCCTTGGTTTTTATTCTGTAAAATATCATTCCAATCAGTACAAAAAAACAGGTTGTCTGAATTAAAAATAAACACATGTGCTGTCTTTATATCTTCCTTACCTTATGAATGGACAGTCTCTCTCCCCCTATCCCTTTATAAACATCATATGTGCTGATAAAAATAGAAATGAGTTCATTTCTTCTCATCTTTGATACCTAATCTCACGTTTTCAAAAATACGGAGAGAAGTCATCTAAGGACTTTCAGAGGCTGTCCAACCTATGAAGGCTAAGATGGTCCTCTACCCTCGATGTGTTCGGTTTGGACTTGGTGCCTCCATCTCAGTCTGCCACCTCACTGTGGTCACACTTTACCTGAAGCTAAATCTAAACAATCAATCCAGCTTCTTTTGACTTAATCATCTAGTAACAATCTAGTGTTCAGAAGGAAAAGGATTTAAAATCATTCCTTTTATCTTTTTGACATATTAAGCAGACAGGAATGTTGCTTAACATTCAGAATTTATATAGAGGACATTCTTTAAAATCAACTGTTGTTTCTCTTTAGGGATGTGTTCTTGTAACTTTTAGAAATTAAACTTTTTGAGACAATTGTTGATTCATATGCGATTGTAAGAAATAACAGAGACATCCCATGTATCCTTCTCTAGTAACTTTTTTGTTGTTGTTGTTGTTGCGGTACGCGGGCCTCTCACTGTTGTGGCCTCTCCCGTTGCGGAGCACAGGCTCCGGACGCGCAGGCTCAGCGGCCATGGCTCACGGGCCCAGCCGCTCTGCGGCATGTGGGATCTTCCCGGACAGGAGCACGAACCCGTGTCCCCTGCATCGGCAGCCGGACTCTCAACCACTGCGCCACCAGGGAAGCCCTCTAGTAACTTTTATTAAGTTAACTTTGCTTATGGCTTTACAGTTTACAAAGTGCCTTTATACAACTCATTTAATTTTCATGTTATTTAATCCTGAATCCTGACAATAACTCTAGGAGCTAAGTACTCTTATTGCTCCCGTTTTACATGTGAAAAAATGGAGGCTCAAATATTTACTTGATTTGTATATGATCACAAAGGCAGTAAATAGTGAAACTGAGGCACTAACTCAGGGTTTTTTTTTTTTTTTTGGCTTAAATTCCATGTACTTTCCTTTATATCACATGAATTTATTGCAACCTGATTTTTTTCCAAATTAGAAATACGTTGACAATTATATTTGAAAATGTAGAAGACTTCAAAAAATAAAAAAAAAGGAGGAAAACTTAAAAACCATAAAAGTAGGCGTTTCTTAGAGTAAAAAATCTGCTACATGGACAGCACTTAATGAGTAAACAGTTTTTGTCATTTTTTTTTTAATTAATGAGAAATCATTTATATACTTTACCCTTTTGGCCATCAATACACTGGATTAATTGTATTTGATAATTTGTATACTATTGAGAAGAAACAATGTTTCTGAAATTAATTTCCTAAAATAGGAAAGGTAGATTTAAAGGTGTGATAATTATAAGTATATAAAGACTATAATAGTAAAGGCAGAATAAGTACCAGTCATCATGGATTTTGATCTTCTCAACATGTCATTTAAGTGTTTATTAGTCTATCAACTCTCAGGAGAAAGATTTTTTGACAAGAAGTTATCAAATGCAGACTCACCACTGTGACCGGATGATGTTTTTCCACAACGACGGAGCTCATGGGAGGAGAAACTCCCATTATAGCTAAACTGCTACTGATTCTATTTTTTGAAGCAAAATCACATCTGCCTGTGATCCGGGCTGTGATTGTTCTTCCAGCTTTCTGTTGTGCTGATGTCACAACCCTGGGCCCATACTAAAAAACAAAAAAATATTCAGTTGGTAGAAAATCCATGGCAAAATTTATGGTACTTTTGCTTCTATAACTTATAAAGAAAATACACAGGCACTTAAAATAATTGTATATGCAACCAACTCTAACATGGGGGAAAAATTTTAAACAATACGGCAAAAAGCAAAACATAAAACCGAGCACCCCAAACACCCCTTTAACCTTGGTATACCAACTATTTTATAGGATTTTAGGAACTTCTAAAACTTTATTCTGAAATAATTATAGATTCATAGGAAGTTGCAAAGAGAGCATAGAGAGGTCCTGTGTATTCTTCACCTAGTTTCCTGCAATGATTACATCTTATATAATTACAATGTCAAAACCAAGAAGCTGATGTTGGAATGATGCCTGGGTATAGATCTGTGTCACTTTATCACATGTGTAGATTCCTGTAACTATCACTGCAATCAAGATACAGAACTATTCCATCACCACAAAGCTCTCCCTCGTGCTGTCCTTTCTTTAGAGTCATACCCATCTCCCTTCCCAAACAATCCCTAATTCTTGAACCGCTAATGTTATATGAACTTCTGACCCTTATGGATAAATCATCATTACTCATATGCTTTTGTGTCCTCCCCTTTTTCTTATAGCATTGTTAATATACTTTTTTCCATGAATAGAGACCAGCTATCATTTTTTTTTGAATTTTTGAATTTATTCTTATACAGCAGGTTCTTATTAGTTGTCTATTTTATACATGAGACCAGGTATCATTTTTAATGAGAGGTTTTTATATCAACAAACTGCAGTTTAACTGTCCGAGTTCTTTTCCTATTATACATAGCAAACTTTTGTAATTTAAAAAAAAAAAAAAAAAAAAGAAAAACCCTTTTTTTTTTTTTTTAATTAAAAAAAAAAAAAAACCCTTTTTTTTTTTTTTTAATTAAAAAAAAAAAAAAACCCTTTTTTTTTTTTTTTAATTAAAAAAAAAAAAAAACCCTTTTTTTTTTTTTTTAATTAAAAAAAAAAAAAAACCCTTTTTTTTTTTTTTTAATTAAAAAAAAAAAAAAACCCTTTTTTTTTTTTTTTAATTAAAAAAAAAAAAAAACCCTTTTTTTTTTTTTTTAATTAAAAAAAAAAAAAAACCCTTTTTTTTTTTTTTTAATTAAAAAAAAAAAAAAACCCTTTTTTTTTTTTTTTAATTAAAAAAAAAAAAAAACCCTTTTTTTTTTTTTTTAATTAAAAAAAAAAAAAAACCCTTTTTTTTTTTTTTTAATTAAAAAAAAAAAAAAACCCTTTTTTTTTTTTTTTAATTAAAAAAAAAAAAAAACCCTTTTTTTTTTTTTTTAATTAAAAAAAAAAAAAAACCCTTTTTTTTTTTTTTTGGCTGTACCATGAAGCTTGTGGGATCTTACTTCCCCGACCAGGGGTGGAACCTGGGCCCTCAGCAGTGAAAGCACAGAGCCCTAGCCACTGGACCACCAAGGAATTCCTGGATTTTCCTTTTCCTTTGAGAGTTATTTGTAGAATGTATTGCAAAAAGCGAGATGATCATATCAAAAGGTAATGTCAGGTTTTACAGTTTTTGTTGGTTACCGCTGGACAATACACCAGAAAGATGACATTTATGTCGGGAGTAATACATACATGTACTCATTTTTTTTTTTCATGATCAACTAATTACATTAGCGGGGCAAAAATCAAAAGGAATAAGAAAAAGGGAAATGACATATTTAAAAAACCCCAATATTTGTATCTTAATATCTGACATGGAAACAATGCAGATTATTGGTTGAGAGTACAGGGCTCTGAAGCCAGACTGGCAAAGTCTGAATTACAATTGCATTAGTAATTGTGTCCACTGGTAAGTTACTCTCCCTAAGCCTCAATTTCCTCATGTATGAAACAGGGAGAGCAGGCCCAACTGACTAATGCTAGCCTTTCACTTTCTGTTCAGATGAAGAGCAACGTTAGAAGAGAAACTTTACTGAATAGCTTAAAAATCCAATTAAAACCCCTCGATTATTTCAAATGGAGTTAGAAGAAGTAAAGTGCCATCTATTGTTCAACTTTGTGAACTGCAATAGTACATTTGCTCGTATAACTGCCTAATATATATATTTTTTCAGTAAACGTGCTGCCGAAGCGAGCACGTGTTTTTTGAAAATATTTTCCACCATGAAATTCTGATATTTAACATACTGATGATGTCTGCAGAAAGGAAATAATTTTACAGATGAAAATATTCTTTCACTAGAATGGTAATCCTCCCTTCTCCAGTTATTTGTCTCCTGATTCTCTGCAGTTTACTTTCTACACACACCTCCTTTTAGCTACTGGAAATTACTGAAGAAGACTAGAAAAAGTTTTGCATGTTCATAGGAATCCTCTGTGATTCAAATGAAGAGAAAGATAGCCAGGCCTGGATCACAAATCTCTCTTATTTTCCTGTTCCCAACAATAATGGTTTCATGTAAGGTAAGTAATCCAAGTAATGTATTTGTTTTTGCTTTTGTCAATATGGTTCTTTTTAAAAACAAGAAGACATATTTGAGGTAAATCTGAGTATTTTAATAAGAAAGGAAGAAAACTAGCATGGCACTTACAGATTGATTTACTTGTGATTCTGCTTTCTCTCTAACCCTAAATGCTGTACTTATGTGAATGAAATTGAATGGGTGTCTGTTCTGAAGGAGCAGGATATAGCTGGAGGGGTGGGGGAAGAAGGGCTGTCTATATAATATTATGTTTTTCAGGTTTCAAAGACTTCAAAATTATCTCAGGTGACCAAATTGTTTCAAAAAATAAAAAGGGTGGTAAGTACACTCATTCATTTGGTTCTCATTATGCATGTTCAGATTCAGATATAAACCCAGATGTACAAATGGTGTAGTCATATTTTAAGAAGGGAATTTTGAAAAATCTAGCTCTATGTGTTATCTGGATATGCAGCATGAATGACAAACCAGAAATTTAAATAAATACTCACTGTGTTTATTTAAATGAGATCATCACTATAGGATCACACTTCAAAATGTGTAATCACGAAAAATAAACACAGCTTGAACACACGTCAGGGTTGAATTTTAGTGTCTTATTTCTAAATCAAAACTCCCCCACACATTCAAATTTTTCTTAAGTCATATTTAAGAAATGCAAAATAGCAGATCTCAACATATTTTTCCCCAAAGTTAGTAGCTTCCAAAAGGCAGAAATTCAAGGGACTTCCCTGATGGTGCAGTGGTTAAGAATCCGTCTGCCAATGCAGGGGACATGGGTTCGAGCCCTGGTCCGGGAAGATCCCACATGCCGTGGATCAACTAAGCCTGTGCGCCACAACTACTGAGCCCACGTGCCACAACTACTGAAGCCCGCGTGCCTAGAGCCCATGCTCCACAACAAGAGAAGCCACCGCAATGAGAAGCCCGCACACCGCAATGAAGAGTAGCCCCTGCTCACCACAACTAGAGAAAGCCCACGCGCAGCAACAAAGACCCAACGCAGACAAAACTAAATTAAAAAAAAAAAAAGGAAAAGCAAAAGGCTGGAATACTTCAGATGACTAATTGTCTGGCTGACTCATGCGTCCCTTAGCTGCAGAGAGCTGCCTAGCTCTACAGCACCTTCTAATGGCCTGTGTAACTCTTTTTTTTTTTTTTTTTTTTGGCTGCATTGGGTCTTAGTTGTGGCACACGGGATCTTCATTGAGGCACGTAGGCTTCTCTCTAGTTGAGGCGTGTGGGCTCAGCAGTTGTGGCGCGCGGGCTTAATTGCCCCATGGCGTGTGGTATCTTAGTTCCCTGACCAGGGATCGAACCCATGTCCCCTGCATTGGAAGGTGGATTCTTAACCACTGGACCTCCAGGGAAGTCCCTGTAAATTAAGACCTAAAACCTACTCTGCCATCTTCCTTCCTCTCATGTAAGTGGCTAGGGTCAGGGAGGAGAGGGAGACAAGCAAATCTGAATTATCCCAGCACGTTTATAGAACTGTACATGCCTTTGTGCCAGATCCAAGCCAGAGTAGGGAAGGGCATAGGGTTTTTTTTTTAAACATAATGTTTATTATATGGGAAATTTTTATTTTATTTTTTTTGGTTAGTTTCTGCTTTATAACAAAGTGAATCAGTTATACATATACATATGTTCCCATATCTCTTCCCTCTTGCGTCTCCCTCCCTCCCACCCTCCCTATCCCACCCCTCTAGGTGGTCACAAACCACCAAGCTGATCTCCCTGTGCTATGCGGCTGCTTCCCACTAGCTATCTATTTTTACGTTTGGTAGTGTATATATGTCCATGCCACTCTCTCACTTTGTCACAGCTTACCCTTCCCCCTCCCCATATCCTCAAGTCCATTCTCTAGTAGGTCTGTGTCTTTATTCCTGTCTTACCCCTAGGTTCTTCATGACATTTTTTTTTTCTTAGATTCCATATATATGTTAGCATACGGTATTTGTTTTTCTCTTTCTGACTTACTTCACTCTGTATGACAGACTCTAGGTCTATCCACCTCATTACAAATAGCTCCATTTCGTTTCTTTTTATGGATGAGTAATATTCCATTGTATATATGTGCCACATCTTCTTTATCCATTCATCTGATGATGGACACTTAGGATGCTTCCATCTCCTGGCTATTGTAAATAGAGCTGCAATTAACATTTTGGTACATGACTCTTTTTGAATTATGGTTTTCTCAGGGTATATGCCCAGCAGTGGGATTGCTGGGTCATATGGTAGTTCTATTTGTAGTTTTTTAAGGAACCTCCATACTGTTCTCCATAGTGGCTGTACCAATTCACATTACCACTAGCAGAGCAAGAGTGTTCCCTTTTTTCCACACCGTCTCCAGCATTTATTGTTTGTAGATTTTTTGATGATGGCCATTCTGACCGGTGTGAGATGATATCTCATTGTAGTTTTGATTTGCATTTCTCTAAGGGCATAGGGTTTTTTAAAAAAAAAAAGCCGTGCAGAGGTGAGTCTGATAAGCTTGGCCTGTATCCCTGTGCCCTTCACTTGAGAGACACTGAAGAATACAGGTTTAACAACAGGAGGCCGAGAAGTCAGAACCACAGTATGCATATTAATAGCTTGATTAATTTAACTTCCGGTAAATTCTCCCACAAATACGCCATCCTCATTCAGTACTCTTCCCCCTCTATGGACTCCTCTATTAGCAGCTAGTGACTTTAGGAAAAACAATTTCTATCTTCATTCCAATTATAAATGAAAACTTAAAACCTAACCAAGATGGAGTTACTACAGAGTAGTGTTATATGTCTGCATCCAGGAAAAGGGAAGCTGTAGTTAAATAAGACTATACAAAAAAGCCATTAGCCTCCTAAGCCCTTGAAAATACCCACTAATTTCCTTTAAAATTAATAAGTTCTTCATTTTTGTTTAATTTATTACTACTGTAATAGAATTTTCAGGTGTTATTTTCATTACAAATTCATGTTTTAGCTACTTTGTGTATTAAATATTTTCTGTGGATTGGCCTAAAGACCATATAGACTCTTTTCTCCATGGGAAAATATGTTCTGAGTTCAAAATATCCAATATACAAACAAGTTTGGAACGCTTTTCCCAACATAGGCACCTGAGTTAACTGTACTGACCATTTCTTCCTGTGTAGCGGAAGCTGTAGCTGTTGATGCAGCGCCATGAGGAGCATAAACAGGAAGGTGAACAGAGGAAGTGGAAGCAGCCCCGGCAGGTGGGATGGAAGCAGCAGAGGGAAAGGCAGCAGTGCAGGTGGCTCCCAGGGCTGCCGCTGGCGGGGATGGCGGCACTGCCATTGCTGAGGGCATCGGAGGAGCTGAAGGATCCAAATGAGAAGAATGTTCTTTTCCTTGAACACCAGGACCATACTCTTCCCTTTTATTATTTGTGAAGTCTGTCCCTATAAATCACAAATTAATTCCATTAACACTCTTCCAAGTTAAGATTACTTTTATCTTCCCAACAATGAAAATACATAATCTCCAAAATGTGGTCCAACAGAAATGTAGAAATGTGTCATATACTGGATAGGTTAACACTGTTCGGTTAATGCAGTTTGTCAGTGTTAACTGGTTAATGTCAGCATTAACCACTAAAAACTTCAGACCAGTTCCTTCAACATGTGAAAGCTAATGAATGATTTACTCTTATGTAAAAAAATAAATTATGGACTCAGCTGGGACCTTACAACCACTATAATAATATGGTCACATTGTGCCTAAAGATTTATGTTCTTTGCATTATTTAATACAACTATCCTGATAAATGGCCTGGTATTTAGATCTTTAGAATAGTTTTCTGATATCACCATACCCTCTTCATTTACCATCTATTGCTCTTAGCCTAACAAAACCAATGTATTTTTAATTCTTGATTTTTTCAGCAAACAAAAATAAATCAATAAATAACACTAAAATCTTTACTTTTGATACTGTAAAAGAAATGAGTTCTTGCAGGTAGATTATATGTCATGAATTAAGAGCATATTTGCACACTTAACTGATTTTAGTGACACATATATAGAAACCTTCTCTCAAAACTGAACCTTAATCTTAGATCAAAGGGATAAATAATGTCCAGAAGCCAGGATAAAGGGTCCTATTCTAGATTTCCACCCCCCCAGCATTAGAATTTGGTTAAAATTTCCATTTAAGACTATATCTTCGGGGCTTCCCTGGTGGCGCAGTGGTTAAGAATCCACCTGCCAATGCAGGGGACACGGGTTCGGTCCCTGGTCTGGGAAGATCCCATATGCCACGGAGCAACTAAGCCTGTGAGCCACAATTACTGAAACCCACACACCCAGAGCCCGAGCTCTGTGACAAGAGAAGTCACCGCAATAAGAAGCCCGCGCACCGCAACTAGAGAAAGCCCGTGTGCATCAATGAAGACCCAACATAGCCAAAAATAAATAAAATATATAAATAAAAAAAAAAAAGACTATATCTTTCTGGTACCAAACATCAGGGTGAGGATTTCAATATTCAGTCACTGAGATGTTTCAGAATGTATGAATAGAGGGCATTATGTAGCCCTTTGCTGAAAAGGTTTTCCATGTTGTCCTCATTCCAGAAATTCCAAAAATTTGGACTTCTGTATAAGTTCCATCCAGAAATTTGGACTTCTGAATAAGTTCTTGTCTTAGACTATCTTTACATAAAATAGAGCAATAGTTACTTCATTAACAAAGTTTAATGAGGATTACAATGCATAGGTCCTTTGAAATAATTTGATGAAAGAGATTAATTCAACATATACTGCTTTTGCTTTGAAAACAAAACACAAACACATACTGAGTTTTAATATGTTTTTCATAGAAAGTGACTGATTGTCTCTTTTTAGGTGGATGGCAGACTTATCTGGAACCACACTTATCTTTTTAGGTGGGTGGCAGACTTATGTGGAACCAGTATAGTAATTATTCTCGCTTTAACTGGGTATGTTTTTCAGTTGGAAAGCATTTTTCTACTGTTCCTAAAACTACTTTAAAAATTGGCAGGTATCCCTTTAAAGGCCATTTGTATTGGCATATTTTGTCTACCTCATAGCAACTTTTATCCAAGCTATAAGATTTATTAGGATATTGTACAACATGAGATGCACTGCAGATTATGGCTAGCAGAGAATCAGAAGAGATAAAAAAAATATTTATTTTGCTCTAACAAGTAGAGCAGTACATTAGAAACACTGTATTATTAAAATCTGCATTATAAAAAACAATTGCTTTGGCTTCCCTGGTGGCGCAGTGGTTGAGAGTCCGCCTGCCGATGCAGGGGACACGGGTTTGTGCCCCGGTCTGGGAAGATCCCACATGCCGCGGAGCGGCTGGGCCCGTGAGCCGTGGCCGCTGAGCCTGCACGTCCGGAGCCTGTGCTCCGCAACGGGAGAGGCCCAGAACAGTGAGAGGCCTGCGTACCGCAAAAAAAAAAAAAAATTGCTTTAAGGGGGCCAGAAGTAATATTTTTTCTTGTGAGAATTTATTTTTAAATAAATTTATTTATTTTTTAAATTTATTTTTGGCTGCCTTGGGTCTTCGTTGCTGTGCACGGGCTTTCTCTAGTTGTGGTGAGCAGGGGCTACTCTTCATTGCGGTTCGCGGGGTTCTCATTGCGGTGGCTTCTCTTGTTGCAGAGCATGGGCTCTAGGTGCGTGGGCTTCAGTAGTTGTGGCATGCGGGCTCAGTAGTTGTGGTTTGCAGGCCAGAGCGCAGGCTCAGTAGTTGTGGTACATGGGTTTAGTTGCCCTGCAGCATGTGGGATATTCCCGGACCAGGGCTCAAACCCGTGTCCCCTGCATTGGCAGGTGGATTCTCAACCACTGCGCCACCAGGGAAGTTCCTCTTGTGAGAATTTTTAAAAATTTATTTTAATAGCTGTTATTAAAATGCCACAAGACAAATATCACAGAGCAAATCCAGCATTACACTACACTGAACTTTTGCCTTTCGTAGCTCCATCAACACTAGTGTGTACTGCTAACATGTGTCTTACTAGTCCTGTTTATCTTTATTCCCCGTTGTTATGGTAAACAAAGCACAAGGGGACTTCCCTGGCAGTCCAGTGGTTAAGACTCCGTGCTTCCAATGCAGGGGGTGCAGGTTCGATCCCTGGTCGGGGAACTAAGATCCCACATGCCGCACGGCACAGCCAAAATTAAACAAAACAAAACAAAGCAAAGCATAAGGCCACTGAAAACAGCTGGGATCCCAGAACCTGGCATTGGCTGCAGATGACAGTAGACTTAAAAGCAACAGGAGCAAAAGAAATCATGTTGTATAATTATCAGAATACATTTTCTCCAAGTCCTGTTATGGATATTTGCCTGTAAGAGACATAGCTGTATTTGAATTTAAAATTTAAGATGGTAAATTTATTAAGGTGGTAAGACACTCTGTCCTAAGTAAATTCGTAACCTTCTTAAGTAGGTTATGAGAAATAGATTTCTTGCAATTGAATGTAGCAAGTTCTAATGATTATAATTTCTCACTGTACTTGTGAAACCCAGTATCTGTTACAAGTAGATAATTAAATTCTTCAACTTAATATATACAACTTGCTAACAATTACAACCGAAAGCAGACTGTCCAATCATTGGGGATGGTAAGTTTGTTTTTAGCATTAATACTCAATTAAAAGATGATTTACTAGAGAAATCAAGTACTCATTTGGGTATTAGCAAGATAACCATTCAGCTTCAAGATTCTATGATTCTAAGTTTCTAACTTGCATGTGGGTCACATACCATGACTGTTTCAGAAAGAAAACGATTTGCCTTAACTCACTACCATCTATAGCGTGCACAATTGAAATAAAAACTGTTTGTTGATGCTTTAAAATGAGGGCATAACAAGCACAGACAAGTTATTCACAGGACTGAAATCATATTAATGATGGTACAAAATGAAATTGTCTCAATAAATAAACTGAGTTTCAAACAGGATTTAATATGAGGAAATACTGCAAAAATGTTCAATGTGTACATGAAACTTTGGAGGCTGACTTAAGACTGCAATAATTATATCATGAGTATCCTCTTACATGTTAAAGTATTTTTTGTCTTTTAAAGTGCTTTCAATTATATTTCACTGCATTCTCACAAGAACCCTCTATGAAGCAGGTAAGGAAGATTTATATTATCTTCTTTGTTCAGAGAAGAAAACTAAAACCCAGTGAGGAAAATAGGCCTCCTTGTAAATTGGTGGCAAAGCTGTTCTAAGCCATGTGGATGACAAAAGCCACTCAGATCCTAGCCAATACATGGACCTTTCTTGGCATAGAATTATTTTACTCAACTTCTATAGATAGGCCTATATGTATACTTGTTGAAAATGAGTTTTAGTTGAGGACTCTCTTGCACTGGAAGACAAGCAATTTTTAAAAAATGGGCAACCATGAATAGACAAGAAATATTTAATAATGAAAACAGTCTAAGGAATTTGGCTACTTAGAAAAAAACAAATGAAATTTTATACTTAAAGGCATTACCATTATAGTTAAAAGAGCCTTAAAATAATGTTATACATTCAAAGCATTATTATAACATTGAGCCTAAATACTTGAGTTAACAGTTTACTTGATCAGATATAAGATACTGTAAGTAACCATGACTGAGAGAATTTTCATGGCAGATTTAAAACTGAATATAACACCATGATATTAAAAATAGCAGTGCCTGGATAAGACATAGGTACTGCAGAAAATCAGTACTGCAGACCACACCAATCACTGAAATCTCCTCAAATCCTTTTTGAAAGTAGGCAGAGAATCTTAAACAAAATACTAACCTGTATCACCTCTGCTTTGAAATATAGTCATGGCTTCAAGATTTAATGCACATACACCCCTCATGAAAGCTTTCTTCATGGAATCTTCAAAGTGCTCTTTTTCATGCTGCATCCTTTGGATCTCAGCTTTTGTATTTTCCAAAGCTCCAGATAACTAAAATCAGGAAAATTTTTAAAAAGAAGAGAAAAATATTGAGACACAAGGAAGAATATCTATTGTTTAAAAAAAAAAAGAGACTTATACTGTGAAGTTATTTTTGTGTGAAATACTAAAATCACTTTACCACATACCTCTTCTGCTGTGTCTCAATTTATTTTAAAAGATGCATCTAACCTCTATTGTCTCCATCAACAAACCATTTTCATTCCTAACCATAAAGTCAGGGTTTAAACAAAGGGAATTTTACACCAGTCCCAATCCTGATTGATGTGTTCTAATTATACAAAATGATGTTATTTCTCACCATAAAATTTTTATGTAGGATACTAAACAAAATATATTAAGAGCCCCAAACAGCCCTCACCCCTTCAGAAAAAAATAACTAAATGCCTGCAACAGTAACAGTTTTTTTTTAACTAGATGTTATCTATAGAATTTAAAGTGCAAAGTGCCATTAGGTACGACACTTTCCCACAGACCAAATCTAAAGGGACTGCATGGGACTTCCCTGGTGGTGCAGTGGTTAAGAATCCACCTGCTGATGCAAGGGGCATGGGTTCGAGCCCTGGTCCGGGAAGATCCCACATGCTGCAGAGCAACTAAGCCCATGCGCCACAACTACTGAAGCCCTTGCGCCTAGAGCCTGTGCTCTGCAACAAGAGAAGCCACTCCAATGAGAAGTCTGCGCACCGCAACGAAGAGTAGCCCCTGCTCTCGGCAACTAGAGAAAGCCCAGTGCAACAATGAAGACCCAATGCAGCCAAAAGTAAAAAATAAATTAAAAAAAATTAAAAAGGGACTGCATTTTTGCATGTCATTTTCAATTGCAGAAAATTATTTGCATAATAAAACTTTAAGAATTTAGTGTTATAATGATGAAAAAATTTTTTTCCCTCTTAATATTTGATTTCAAGAGGCCTACTGCATTCTTTAGTATGGTTTTATTTTCATTTTGGGTCTCAAACTTTTTCCTATGGAAACAATGTTAATATTGTTATAAGTCTAAATAACTTCAATTTATATACAACCACTTTATACCAACATTATAAAAACATAGTATACTTAAAATAACATCAGGATAAACACTTTTGTTTTTGGTCTTTATTTCTGGCTAAATAAAGGCCAAAAGAAGCCTAAGAAAGTATGCTTTCTGAGAGATGTAAGGATCTGTGGCTGATTTACATTTCCAAGAGAAATGTACATGCAAGAGCTTTAACACAGGTTTGGAGGTCAAAGTTATAACTACTTAAAAGAACAAATAAGTCTGTAAGTCTGACTAGTACTGTTCATTCCCAGTAGTCTCATTTGAACCCACACTGCACTGAATGAAATTGGAGAAATGGGTTACTCTGCTTAACGGTAAACTAACAGTGAGTGATGCTACCCATCTTTTTTACTTTTATTAAAAAAGTGAAAAAAAAGTTTACCACTGCAACTTTGGCTTCATAGTCATTGGAAATCTGGACACAGACTTCCTCAGCTCTTGCTTGGCAAGCTCGTTCCACCACTTCTTTCCACTGCTTCTGTACTATGGCCCTCCAGCCTCTCCAGACTTTCTTCAGTAAAGTTCTCTGGAAGTACTGGTCAGCTAGTTTACTTTCATAAACCTAAACGAAAGTAATATACAACCTCAAAAACACAGTGGACTGGTAAAATATACTTTGTTACTACTGGCAGTAGTAACAAAAAACAAGCCTGCAGGAAGCAGGGTACATGCATTATCATTTAATACTATGTAATGGTGTTCTTCTCATGTGCAGATGGGAGGACAGGCTTAAAGAGGTTAAGCAACCTGCCTAGGTCACACAGGCAGAAAGGGAAAAGCCAACCTTGCCTCATTCCAGAGCCTAAGCTCTTATCCATTACATCATTGCTTTATGCAACTAATCAAGGGAGGGGAAAACAAAAAAACAAATGAAAGAAAATGAGTTAACTTGCCCCTTGCCATCTTGGTTATGAATTCACATGACCTTTTAGCTGAAAACAGGGCTAGGAGCTGGAAGGCAGAAAGGGTGGTGACTGTGGCTCCAGATGGCCCTGCTTTCTCTACAGCTTGGTGGCCACCACCATAAGCAGATTAATTTAATTTACATACTTTACCATCATATTTAGTACCAAAATGATCCTAGTAGGAACACATGCTATTCTTCTTTTATCAATGAATTTAAATTCTTTTGAAGGAGCATATCCAATTTTTGATTTTCTTAAAAAATTTTTTTATTCAAAAACCGATGGCAACTTCAACTATTTCAACTAACAGTTGAACATATTCTCATTATGTCACCCAATAACTTTCAAAATATGACTCGGTTTTAAATAGCTCTTTTAAATATGGTTAATGTAGATTTAATCTATTGGGATTAATTTTAAAAAAGAAGCACTAATAAGTATTCTTAAAGGAGAAATCCTATTCCATGAGAGTAACAGCCTTTTCCTTAAATATTAATCTCTTGGAACTAAATGCACAAAGATTACTCCATGACTCACATGGGCATCATATATAAAAAAATTATATATATATATAATCTCCATCCCCTACACTCTTTGAGTCTCTGTATTCTGCCTTCTTATGGATACATATATACTTTCATACTTTTCTACTTCTGATACAATAATTTACTATTCTCAGCTTATATTTATACTGATATACTGATTCAGCTCACTTTTTTTTTTTAACATTTTTATTGGAGTATAATTGCTTTACAATGGTGTGTTAGTTTCTGCTTTATAACAAAGTGAATCAGTTATACATATACATATGTTCCCATCTCTCTTCCCACTTTCGTCTCCCTCCCTCCCACCCTCCCCTCTAGGTGGTCACAAAGCACCGAGCTGATCTCCCTGTGCTATGCGGCTGATTCAGCTCACTTAATTAAAATAAAAGATATTCAAGTTTAAATTATATATAAACTAAGGTTAATTTTTAAAAAGCTTATGGACATGGATTTAATTCTTATTAAGGCAAGTTATACAACAAACATGCAATTTTATAATGTATAAATATAGTATTGCCTCTTTATGAAGATGATATATTCAAGTATTTTAGAAGTAGAAATAATATAGGAAGCATATGATATGCTAAAGGTGATAAATTCATGTGATTACATCTGAAGTCAAATTTGTTAAAGGGGATTCCACCACTAGGACATCTGTAATTTTAGGTACAGTTCTTATTAACCTACTATGAAGTAGAAAATGATATATCAATAAGTCTATAAAATATAAGGAGTATTTTTTCCCAAGCCATACCAAAATCAAGTTCCTTTAAAACAAGAGTAACATTAAATTGTTAATTCATTTTGACTTATTAAAAAAATCTTTCTTTGACTTGAACAAGAGTTCTAATACATGATTCTAAATGCTTCTGAGTTCAAAAGTCTAATAAGTGTCAGTCAGCTTTTCTTTTTCACACTTACGTCCTGTCTGGATTTGACATGGCTGATTCGCCAGCGGAAGAATGTTCTCATCAACTCTATCCTTTCCTTTTGCTTGCCTATGGCATGAGACAAGCTAGAAATCACCTGTAAACAGCAATTAGTAAAATGGTTTTTTTATATATCAAAAAATGCTAGAATACTTATGGATCACTACTGTATTCATCCAGTTAACCTCATTAAAAAACTTTCCCATATGAATACACTACTTATCAATGAATGAAGGGGAACAAAAGAGGAAAGAAATCTTCATTATGTGTATCCTGGTAATAATAAAATGTTTATATACAGTATATGAAAATTAATATGATCACTGGAATTTAATTCAAAAAAACCAACCATACATTTGAGAGTTTTACTATGTATACAAAATGTTTTTATTCACTAGACTTGAGGGCAGAGACCAGGTTTAAAATATCTTTCTAGCCCCTAAATACCTTCAATACCTTGGATTAGAAGTTTCTCAATAATTGTTTGATGATTTTCTGGATTCAACAAACTCATAAAAGCAAATAATTGTTACACTTTGATGTACTTTTTTCAGTGATATTATTCTTGTTCTTTTAAAAAACAAAAATCTATGAAGGCTTTTAAATCCTGATATAATATTCTTTTTTTTTTTTTTTTGTGGTACGTGGGCCTCTCACTGCTGTGGCCTCTCCCGTTGCAGAGCACAGGCTCCGGACCTGCAGGCTCAGTGGCCAAGGCTCATGGGCCCAGCCGCTCCGTGGCATGTGGGATCTTCCCAGACTGGGGCATGAACCCGCATCCCCTGCATCGGCAGGCAGACTCTCAACCACTGCGCCACCAGGGAAGCCCAATATTCTTTCTTATAAAGAACTGAGTAACTGAAATATATATCTAAAAATGGCCCCATTAAAAAGAGATTTGGTAAATTAGGCATATTTACTGAGAGACATTCTGGTTCTTTAAATAATTTTCAAAAGTGGAAAAGGGCAGGAATTCTAAGATACTAGTAATAGTCCATTAAGCTGTGTAGTGGCACATGGCTGTTCACTTTATTTTCAAAAACTGGACATGCATATACACTCTTTTTGCGTGTGACACTTTTGAAATAAAAAAATTAAATTTAATAAAATATTTTAAAACCTTAGGAGAGAATTTTGAGGGTAATAGAGAGACTGACATTAGTATCTATTGTTTCAAAAAAGCAAACTACGTAAAATGATCAATTTTACATTGCACCCTATAACACCCCCAAAAAAGTATATTTTAAAAAACCGAATATCTTATCTAGTTCATTAAAACAGTGAGTGCTGCATCTGCAGACAAGTAGCTGAGGTGTCTGCTGTGAGTCCCTCTTCTCTGAAGGTCACCATCATCCTGGGGGAGCTACAGATTTGCTGCCCTTCTGCTTTGTTCAAGGTGCTGTTGGGAAGCACGAAATTAGCCCAGATTTGAACCCTACTCTCAAGTTCTTAAGAGCCTGACAGAAAGTGAAATAAACAGTGCTCTTGTGCTTATCAACAAAATGAAGGACTTCATTAATGAATAAAGACATATCACAGATAGAATGTGGGATACTTATGCCCCTCCGAAAGGATGGTTGAAAATGTGGGTAATGCTGGTTCCCTGACATTCTGTTAAGGGCAGTTAGGAAGAAAAGATTGGGAAGAAAAAACTAGTGTTCCCACACTTAATATGCACTCTTAAAGCACACAAAACGTGATGGCAAAGATAAAATGACGTGATCCTGGCACATTTAATGTGAAGAATAAATCTTATTTCTATGCATCTATTTTTCTACCAGTTTCTGAAATGATCTTCCCTTTGTATCTTGTAATGATCTAAACAATCAGTTCCTGGCATTTATTACCTAGCAAGACATTTACTGAATCTCAGTTAAAAAGCAGTATGAAAAAGAAGACCTCATCTTTTCTCCCAATGGAGACTTCATAGGTTTTTTGCAGCTCCTTCAAGCTGTTGATCTGGCTGCACAGTTGTTTTATATCTGCTGCATGCTTTTCTCTCTCTTTTTTCATTTCCATTCGGTGCCAGTCAATAAAATTAAGTCTCCATTTACTTAGTTCAGATATGATGTTTGTCTGAAAAATAAATATACTGACAATTAAGTAGTCTGTTCCTTAATACCGCTTCATAAAATGACACTGAAATTAAGAAAAATTTTTTAAAAATCAGAACAAACAATCAACGTAAGAGCTATTTAAAAAAAAATCCACTAATGAAAACATCTGCAAGTTCAACAGTCACAGCTCTTCTTAGTTCACATTCACCATACTAAGGACATGATTTTTTTCCCTATTTTAAGTTACTTTGTATGAAACCTTAGTGTCATTAAAATATTTTTTAGGTCTCATTCATTAATAAACAGTTCCTTTGTTTACTCAAGGACTTAAATATCCATATTAAGGTGGATCAGACAAAAAGGAAATGCAGGACTATGGCCTAGGCTGAGCCACAGGACTGGGATATTATTTAGATAGAGATGAACAGTGGAAACCATTGGAGTTGATGTTTTCTTCCTCCAAATCATTCATCACAACAGCCACCTTACAACAAATTGCTAAGACTGATCCCTTTTCACCCTACTGACTGGCATAAATAAAAAGACCAAATAATCATGTTATCAAAAAATTGGATAACAGTATCAGAAAACTGGGTAACAGTATGGTTAACTGAACATAGGACAATTTTTAAATGGTTGGTGGTACATTACTCCAATGGACTTAATGCCACAAATCAGAAGTATGAAACCTGTTCCCTGGAGAAAAATGATAGAAATTATACTAAAAGATTAATTCTCGATCTAAGGTTCCAAATAATGGAGAAAATATAGATGCCACAAAACTCTCATGACCATAATTTCTCCACATATGTGAATACTCAGCTTAGTTTTCTCAAACTGTTTCAGAAAAACTGTCATTTTCTCCATTATATTTTAAATAGCAGAAAAACTGCCATTTCTGGATTACTTTGTTTTATTTAGAGGCCATTAACATCACCAAAATAAAAATCAATTTTTACTGATTTATCAGTTATACACTGTGGTTGCTATAAGAGTGGCTATAAAATGAATACATGTTGCTAAAATTGGGTCTTATGCTTCATATAAAAGGAGACATTTCCATTAGTCATAGGTACGATGTGGGAAAGGCTCAATAGGTGTCACACAGGCTGAGCCTTTCAAAACATCTTGAGAAGTTCAGTAGCACATGGAGAGCTGTTCCAGCAACTATTTAAAACCTTGCTATTCAAAGTATGGCTTCTGAACCATCACCTGGGAGCTTGTTAGAAATGCACCATCTTAGGGATGTCCCTGGTGGCACAGTGGTTAAGAATCTGCCTGCCAGTGCAGGGTGACATAGGTTCGAGCCCTGCTCTGGGAAGACCCCACATGACACGGAGCAACTAGGTCCATGCTCCACAACCACTGAGCCTGTGCTCTAGACACTGCAAGTCACAACTACTGAGCCCACGTGCCACAACTACTGAAGCCCGGGAGCCTAGAGCCTGTGCTCCACAACAAGAGAAGCCACCACAATGAGAAGCGCGCACAGAGCAATGAAGAGTAGCCCCCGCTCACCGCAACTAGAGAAAGCCCATGTGCAGCAACGAAGACCCAATGCAGCCAAAAATAAATAAATAAAACTAAATAAAAAATTAAAAAAAAAGTGGTACAGGTCTAACTATGTGCATTTCAAAAAAAAAAGAAAAAGAAATGCACCATCTTGGATCATGGCCAAGACCGACTGAATAAGAAGCTGCAGTTTAACAGAATCCCCAGATGATTCATATGGATGTTAACGATTGAGAGGCATAGATTTAAGACACTGGACTGATCTAAGGCAACTAAAGTTTTTTTTTCTTTTTAAACTTTTTAATTCAAAGAAAAGAAGAATAAACAGTGGAATCAAGAGCAAAACTGCTATACTACATATTAAACAATTGTAAGTGAACACTGTAATACCTTAAGACCTGAACTCCAATGATCAAGCACATTTTCCATCTTTTGAAGGTTTTCATCAGAAATAAGAAAATCGGTCCCAACTACTTCATGGGTATCTACAGGACTAGAATTGGACCTTGGTGAGGAAGAGTCAACTAAAAGATTTGAACTGAAGAAGTCCATAACCAGGTGAGGTGACTTCCTTGGAGATGACACTGGTGATGACCCTGGAAGAAAAGAAAAGTTGGAGTGGTTAGCTAAATTGAAAATAACCCAAATTGGTAAGGAGTTATACTGGAAGCCTACAAGATGTCAGTTATCTATGGAGGCTGAGGAAAATGCAGAGAATGGACTTCCAGTGTACTGAATCTGGCTATTTTAAATTTCAGTATTGTCACTGATTTAGGACTGACCAGCACAAGAAGTCTCCTACACTTCCCGCCCCCACCCACAAATGACCTCTATCCCAAATAAGGATGTTTCATATACCTAGGTATAGCCTGAGCTGAAACTATTATCATTCACATCATCATATCAACATTTACTAAGTGCTTTTTATGTTCCTGTGATAAAAATGTCATAAGGATTAGCTCATAATACACACTACTCTAAGAAAAAGGTATTATTATCTCCATTTTACTGATGAGGAAACTGAGGTTTAGAAAGGGTTAAGTAACTGACCAAGGCCAGAGTGGCTGTATATAAGTCATTATTATTTTATGTAAAACAATGGGGTGGGTTTTAACACTACTAAAATTCAACACTCTCTTTAAGAGACTAGTTTAGTTTATCAAACACTCAGTTGTAAGGCACCCTGTGAGCCTTCAACATATAGGTGAGAAATATATGTATCTATATATATGTATGTACATATGTACATCACTCCCACCTCCTTCCCATGTACATGGGGGGTTGGTGTGAGAGCCAGAGCCAGAAAGAGAATTGGTATCTATCTTTAAAAAGCACAAAAATAGAAAAGTTACTATTTTATCACACATGAATAGTGGAATTACAGACTATTCATCATAACTTCTCATGTATCTCACACTTTTACTATAAGGGTCCTAATAACCAAGACTGAAGGGCTTTCCTCTTTTCCTTACTGAATGTATCAAATGAAGAATAATCTACTATAGAACTTGTTATTTAAAAGTAAATCTTTCCAGAATACTTTGCAAAAGGGAAAATCATTCCCTAATACATATATTTTGTGTAAAAAAGATGTATCAAAAAATGGTTCAGGCTAGTCATACAATGAAACACTACCTACATGTTCTGAAGATGGTTAAGGAACCCAAAGAAAAAGGCAGAATAACAAAGTACATGAATATTCTCTTTTACTACAATTAGACCTGCACTCAGGGAAAAAGCATGGCTCTGCTTTTTTGTTGTTGTTTTTAAATATATACTCACCTTTTAAAAAATAGCATCAACTTAAGAATGTGGGAGGCTCCAAGTCTTCCATTTATAAGTGAGAAAACTAAAGGATAGAGGCATTTCTTATATGGTGGCTTAAATGGTCCTTACATTAAATAACACTGAATCGGGCTTCCCTGGTGGCACAGTGGTTGAGAGTCCGCCTGCCGATGCAAGGGACACGGGTTCATGCCCCGGTCCGGGAAGATCCCACATGCCGCAGAGCGGCTGGGTCCGTGAGCCATGGCCGCTGAGCCTGCGCGTCCGGAGCCTGTGCTCCGCAACGGGAGAGGCCACAACAGTGAGAGGCCCCCGTACCGAAAAACAAAAACAAAAACAAACCACCGAATCACATAGTAAGAAAAGTCTATTTTTATTATTCTATGTCAAAGAAAAAGTTTCAATCTGGTGTTAGTATGCTTTTACAACCTCTTTAACACTTGCTAATCTCACCCTTCAACAAAGGAAAAACAGACTTCAGGCTGAACATATCATCACTACTAGTATTCAGTCAAAATTTAACAACTTTGTTTTAGTTGCATTTATTTTAATCATTGCTTTCTAATTGTAACAAGTATATATTATTTTATGCGATAATAATGACAGATAAAAATTTTCCTTTTAAAATGAATTTAAGCTAAAAATGAATATATATAAAGAAAAACACTAAATGATAGGACAGGTGGTATAAAGATGGGACAGAAGTCATTAAGTTTGTACATGGATGCCTGAAAGTTGGGAAATAATGTTCTGGTTTATGAAAAAAATTAAATTGGCCAAAACGATATCCCATTAAATCTTTAAAAATATCTGCCCTTTGGGACTTCCCCGGTGGTCCAGTGGATAAGACTCCACACTCCCAACACAGGGGGCCCGGGTTCGATCCCTGGTTGGGGAACTAGATCCCTCATGCATGCCACAACTAAAAGATCCCACATGCTGCAACAAAGATTCCACGTGCTGCAACTAAGACCCGGCACAGCAAAATAAGTAAATAAATATTAAAAAAAAAAATCTGCCCTCTACTCTAGCAGTTTTAAGAAAAAAATGCCACACATTATAATGCATTAACCTGTCTTAATTGTAGTATCTGGCATCTTACAA
This sequence comes from Lipotes vexillifer, assembly GCF_000442215.2. Taxonomy (NCBI): domain Eukaryota; kingdom Metazoa; phylum Chordata; class Mammalia; order Artiodactyla; family Lipotidae; genus Lipotes; species Lipotes vexillifer. The sequence continues at coordinate 1,017,323 of NW_006788448.1, read as the reverse complement.
AATAATTTTATTTTAAAGATTTTTTTGATGTGCACCATTTTTAAAGTCTTTATTGAATTTGTTATAATATCGCGTCTGTTTTATGTTTTGTTTTTTTGGCTGCGAGGTATGTGGGATCTTAGCTCCCCAACCCGGGATTGGATCTGCACCCCCTGCACTGGAAGGTGAAGTCTTAACCACTGGACTGCCAGGGAAGTCCCCAAAATTATTTTATTTTATTTATTTATTTTTATAAATGTATTTATTTATTTATTTTTGGCTGCATTGGGTCTTCATTGCTGCACACAGGCTTTCTCTAGTTGCGGCGAGTGGGGGCTACTCTTCGTTGCGGTGCGCGGACTTCTCACTGCAGTGGCTTCTTTGTTGCGGAGCACGGGCTCTAGGCACACAGGCTTCAGTAGTTGCAGCATGTGGGCTCAGTAGTTGTGGCTCGTGGGCTCTAGAGCGTGGGCTCAGTAGTTGTGGCGCACGGGCTTAGTTTGCTCCGCGGCATGTGGGATCTTCCTGGACCAGGGCTCAAACCCGTGTCCCCTGAATTGGCAGGCAGATTCTCAACCACTGCATCACCAGGGAAGCCCCCAAAATTATTTTAAATAGTATTACTTAATAAATTAGTAATAATAGCATTTAAAAATCCTACCAATAAGTAATATGGTGCAATTATTCCCCTTACTACATGGCTAATATTCACCAAGCACAAAATGTTGTATATTAATAAAAATAAGCTAAGGAAAAGTCATACCGTCTGTCTTTGAATGACTTGAAATATTTAAATCACATCTTTTACCAACTTCCATCCTCATTTCTCTCACTGCAGAGCTATTTCCT
>NW_006788448.1:965226-1016462 GCF_000442215.2 Lipotes vexillifer | reverse complement strand
CCTGCTGAAAAGAAAGAGATTTTTCTTTTAATTAAACCTAACCAGTCTTATGTAGAATGCCTCATCACACACACCTAATTTAAGAAGGTAGCTGTACACAAGTCAGATTTTAGAACAAGGAAAATACACTATGCTGGGATACAGGAACATTAAGACAAAGAATAGGAAGAAAGAAAGAAGTTTGACTCGAAAAGTCTTATTGTATCATTAATAAGCTCAATTCACCCAAAAAATATGGATGAAAAAGAATTCAGTCTACTAATGGCATTCAATTCACACTAAAAGAGTAAGTGGATGAATGACATTAGAACTTAGAAAAGCTGTCTTATCCTACAACACTGGATATTTCCGGGGCCCACTGCTTTTCACTAGCTGCATTCAAACTAAAGTGACACCAGTTGCCCCCAAATAGGGACTTCTTTACTTCCACCTCAGAAACCTTTAGTCAATACATGGCGAAAAGGAAACTGGGAAAAAAACCTCACAAGAATGGCTGTGTCAGAGGCTTACAGAGACTTTGCCAACTTCAACACACCCTATTTATACCAAGCAACGGCAATACCAAGAGTAAAGAGAATGGGATAAATTTACATAGTCCATCCTAACCAAGTCTGTGTGTGAATCAGGATATCTAAACTCATTACATATTGTATGCTTAGATCTCAAATCCTTTTTGAAAAGGGCAGAGCATAAACAAATGAATACTATCTTACATGCTAAAAAAGACCAGGGTTCTTAGGTCCAAAGTGATTGCTTTAAGAGAGTATTCAGCACTTTGGGTTTGCTCAGTAGGAAGTGCATATAATCAAAACATGGTCGAGATCACTGATGGAGAATGAATAAATCCAAGGGTCATATCTCTTGAAGATCAACAGAATTTGGGCAGAAAGTGTTCAGTGTTAGTACATTTCAGTGTTAGAAGAAATATGTAGTATGTTTTGAGGTTCTGGTCCTATTTGTTGATCCAGTGCCATAGGCTGAGAAGCAATGAAAACTCCATGTCTACAGAGGGAGAGGAACAACAGACACTAGGGCTGTGACTTACCAGGAACCCAAGAGCCTGCTGGCTCTGACTAGGCTGTGTCATGTGCTTCAACAAGGGATCCTTGGAGTTATGCTTATTGTTGATAACTGCCCATTATCAGGGCTGTTTTAGGAGGGCTATCTGCGCCCCTTGAAAGAACACTTGTTTTGAGTGAGCTGTTTGGAATCTTGTATCGAATAAGGAACAGATAGGTAAAAGGAGGTTTATCTTCCTTTCTTTGGCTTTCACTCACTCATCTATCAACACACATCCTGGTTTGTGTCAGTTCTCAATTCTGTCAGTGACACAGTTCAAAGATGGGTTCGCCTTTGCGGTAACAATCCAAACAGTCCTCCGGGCCCGTATAAATACTGCTGACAAAGTCCTAGCACATGGTTCGTGAACTTAAGGGGTTCTGAGGGCTACCTATAGACCATCTCTAATTTGGGGTCTTGGGCATTTCGTTTCCAGTATCTCCTGGCATAAAACCATTGTAACAAGTACAGAGATGCAACATACTCACTAAGAGACATGTAATTGCTATAGTGTTGCTCTAATTTTATGACTTTTCATAAAATAGCTAAATTAAGTTCAAATAAAAATCCAACTGTCATATAAGAGCCAAGAAAAATGTATTAAAATGTAAAATTTCCCCCAAATTATAGTGATATACACTGTTGATTGAGAAGAATCACTGGAGAAGTATTTTCACAATCAAAAGTCAATAGCATTAAAAAACTCAGTAACATCTTAAGAGACATCTCGAAAAATATACATAACCTGGATTTTGAAGAATATCATCAATTATAGTAGGAATTCTAATATCTGGCACCACTTCTCCCTTAGAATGAGACGGCTGTGAAGCACTTGATTCAATATTTGGAGTCACTATAGCATAACGAAGCAGTTCTTCATACTCTTCCTATGAGAAGCCAACAATAAATAATGTATTATATCCCTGTCACAAGGGACACTCAGGCAAAAGACTGGTAAAGGCACAAAGATGTTTTCTACTCCAGTTCCCGAAACAGTATGCCCAAACGATAGTAAGGAATGTGTACTTTTGATTTATGTTTTTCATTCATCATTTACTCACTCTCTTGTAGTAAGTAAAATTTCTTAAAAGCAAGCAAAAAATCCAACAAATATACCTACCCAAATTTCTTCTAGTGCTAATGCCTTAGTACCCATATTCCTTCAGCATGTCAATTTAAAACGGTGACACAGATTACCTAGAGCAGTTTCCTGAAGCTGATCAACATCTACAAGACAGAAAAGCCCTCTTTCAATTGGCAGCTGCTTGCAGGTGGGAAAAGACACGGCAATTTCTCTGCTTTTCTGAAATTTAGTTCTAAGATGCTGCTCCCAAAGACTCCACAACAGGAAGGTCTAGGGATGAAAAGTAGTTTTGGCTCTGATCAATCCCTGCTCCCACCCAATTCTACAACAACCCTGAGTCTCTTTTCATATGTAAGCATGGAAAGAGTATGAGAGATACTGGAAGAGAAAGAATACTGAAGATAAAAAGAGAACACAATGCCAACCTGCATTCTACCTGCTGGCACATCATGGCACATGCCAAAGGAGGATAAAAAAAAGCACGCCATAAAGTGTAGACCTTACAGGAATATTCCTCAAGTTAAAAAAAAAAAAAGTCGAATTTCCTAATATAGATAGTTAGATATTTGTTTAGCCAAACCAAAAAATTCTATCAGTGAAGTAAAAAATATACTGGAACTTAGTCTCCATTCAAAAGGGGTTGGTCACTGAGGCAACAAATATTCCTATTCAGGAGTAATTTCTAAGGATATTACGCCATGGACCCAGAGAACGTCTTTGCAGTAAAAATGGGGGGAAGGTTTTCAACAATAATGAATGTCATTATTCTAAAGAATTATTTAATATTAATTTTTCTCCATAAAAAGTTTAGTTCAGATACAGAAAATTCCACTATCATCATTTCATTGGTCATAACTGTCTTATTATTTGATTCACCTTCAGGATGAAGAAAAATGATGCTAAAAATTACCTCCTTGAAGTGTCACAGTAAATATCTGCTGAATTGAGGTAACAGAGATTCTGTCTAAAGCAAAGAAAGAACCTTACCTTAATAAGACCGTTATGATATGGTATAGGTGTTTGAAAATTAGCAACCCTTACTTTTTCCCTGTTTTCTATGAGTAAGAATATTTAACTGTCTAAACACACTCAAGTTTCTGGCCATGAATATATCATAGTGTCTTGTGTTTCCCAAGAGAATAGATGTAATTGCAGTCAGAGTTCTGAAGTCAGAACTACCTTGTAGACTATTTAAGTAGTCAATATCAATACATTTCAAACTAGTTTCCAAGAAGGTACTTCAGGGAATCCACAATATTTTCTTCATATTTCATTTTTAAGCTACTTAACTCTTTAAAAAATTAATAAAAGAGCATACACTATCAAAGGTGACATATATACTAAATTTTAACAGGCCAGAAGCTGTATATTATTAAATTTGTTTGTTAGTTGGAATAAAGCTCCTTCTGCCATTGATGTCAAATTCTTGTGAATGTGTCATAGATTGGAAAGGTTGTAGCTCTGTACAAGTTTATGTTTTGTTGTTATTTTAACTTCACACCTGTACACATCTGCTCAAGTAAGCTGTACAGGTGAGCACACAACTATGACATATGTGGTCCACACCAACTACCAGCCACTCAAACTCAGGCACATCTGATGGGGCCAGTCTCTCCTTATGACACGAGAGTGATGAGCTGTGTGGTAGCCAGTGACTTCACACCTTGTCACATGCTTATCATTAGCACTTATTCTAAGTTTGAGTCTTTGGGTGCTGCTTGTGTGATAAAAAAGTTAGAAGAGGTAATAGATTTTTGTTGGTGATTCAACACTGAATCAAAAATTTCCTAGCAATTCTTTTTACACTTCAAATCAGTTTAACTGAAAATGAGATGTTATTAAAAATCTACTATTTTCAACTACTTATATTGAGAATCAGAATTTTCTTGTTAATTTGTAACCCAAACAAAATATAGAAGTAAATTGGATACTTAGGTTTATAATACTGCACCGGCCTTCGAGTATCCCCCAATTTCAAATGTACGTTTATCAACGCAGCTCCATTGTTTTTCCTTACTGCTTTTATGAGAAGTAAATATCCCAAATTTGAATTTATGAAATAAATCTATACAACTATAGTTTGGCTTTAATCTTTTTATGTTGGAATTTGAAGTAAAATTGTTTGAATAAAGAGTTTATGCTTGATAGATGTTTGAAAACTGCTAGTCTTTAGGGGAATTAAATGTAAAGGAGTGACTTGGTTTCAGTTTCAACCTTGATTTAACATTTAACATAGATTACTTACATGCAGTGAATTTTAGTCATAGCAAATACCGATTTTTACATATATTAAGGCTAGCAATAGAAGAGAAACAGAGATATTGCAAAGAGAGCACTGTTAGAAAACTCAATCATCAGAATCTCCTTCATATTGCTATAGTCAGCTCCTTTGTCAGTGATGTCCTCTTCATGACAATAAGCACATGTCTGAGTTGTTTTTTTTTTTTTTTTTGCGGTACGTGGGCCTCTCACTGTTGGGGCCTCTCCCGTTGCGGAGCACAGGCTCTGGACGTGCAGGCCCAGCGGCCATGGCTCACGGGCCCAGCCGCTCCATGGCATGTGGGATCTTCCCGGACCGGGGCATGAACCCGTGTCCCCTGCATCGGCAGGCAGACTCTCAACCACTGCACCACCAGGGAAGCCCATGTCTGAGTTTTAAACTTACATTTCCTGATAGAAAGTAAGAGTATTTCACGAAATGGTTATCACTGAGGTTGAAGGCTCTTATCAGAAAAAAAAAAATTATTTAGAGTATCAGAGATACAACATTTAATTTTTATGTAAACAAAAATAACTGTAAGTCTTTAAGTAGATGTAAAAAGCCTTAGGTTTATATTTCCTGAACCAAATAAGTTTTCCAGTTGCTAGAATAAAAGGAAATTCCCAAATAGTTTGATAACTTGAGGCCATACACAAGATATTTCACTGGTTCCTACCACCCTGAATGTATGAGTCAGTCCTAATGAGCTAACTATCAAAATATATAAAATTTTAAGTACGATAACTTACTATGGTAGAGAGGCTAACAGTTCAGCAGCATCCATTTCCCCTTTATTCCTTTAAGTTAATAAAACTGCAGGGTTTGACCTATGCAAATGGGCACCCACAGACATTTCTCAGCCTCCTTCGCAAGCAGGTGTGGCCAAGAGACCTGGTCTATGGGATTTGAATGGAAATGATGGGTGCAACTTTAGATCAAGTCCTTAAAAAAGAAGCTGCTTGCTTCCTACTCAGCTTTTCCCATGGGCTAGAGGTTGTAGTGAGTCAATGCACTCACTGGCAATGCAAACACAGTCAACCCTAGGGCAGGGTCGAGCAGCAGGAGAGAAAAGACTGGGTCCTCAGATGACCACAAGACTATGTATCAGCTCAGATTTTTACAAGAGAGAGAATCAAACTTTAAGCCACTCACTTAAATCACTCTTGATTCCTGTTAAAGCAGCCAAAACAACATCCCAGTATGATCTGAAAAGAGCCAAAGTAAACTTTTGATTTTGGCAAAGAACATGTAAAAGTGTGGCTATTATGGAATGAATTTTTGTTTCTGCAAAATTCACATGTTGAAGTCCTAATCCCCTGGTGTGCCTGTATTTAGATAGGGGGGCTTTAAGGAAGTAATTACATAATTAAGGTTGAATGAAGTCATAGGGTGGAGGACTGATCTGAAAGGATTAATGCCCTTATAAGAAGAGAAAACAAAGAGCTCTCTCTGTCTCTCTCTCCCTGCACACATGTACCAAGGGAAAGGCCATGAGAAGGTGGCCATCTGCAAGCCAGGAAGAGAGCCCTCTTCAGAAACTGACCCTGTCAGATCTTCATCTGGTACTCCTAGGATCCAGAACTGTAAGAAAATAAATTTTTGTTTAAACAACCTTGTCTATGGTATTTTGTTATGAGAGCAGGAGAAGATTAACACAATGGCTATCTTATATTTGTACTTTGATGTGAATTAACTTTTTAGCATCTCCTCCCTCTGGAGGCAGTTACAACTAGATGTAGCCAAATCAGCTCTGCTCGGTTAGTTTATTACCACAGGAATAAACTGTGCCTCTAGGAATGGAGGGGAAGTGAAAGTCAGAGACTTTAACTTGTGGCTTCCCTAGTTTAACCTCTGAAAAGGGAGAAAGATCCAAACATATGTTTCCAAGTTCCCACAAAAATCACTATGAGTTAAAGGGGATGTAAACAGGTATACGTTAATAGGATTCGATATACATATACATTTTAACTTACTTTAAAGAAAAATTTTTAAAAATCAGTTATTTGAACAACTATTTTAGTTTCATATATGTAGATACAGGCCAAATGGGTTATTTTTTAGTTAAGGATCAAAATATTGTCTTTCTTAACTGTCAAAGATAACCTGCCTTAAGGTAAATAAGAATCCTAAAGTAATAACCAAAACTTGTAACTCTGCCCCCCCCCCCCAAGAGCTGGACTGATGTGAGCCTAAAATACAGCTGAACCCATGCATACCAGGTGTGGTCAGGACAACTGGCTGATATTTTTGAGTTGTGTTTAGAGGAAACTGTAAGTGAATAAGCACTATGCATGCTGCCCCTCCCTCCACATCCCCCCCCCCCCCCCCCCAAGAGCTGGACTGATGTGAGCCTAAAATACAGCTGAACCCATGCATACCAGGTGTGGTCAGGACAACTGGCTGATATTTTTGAGTTGTGTTTAGAGGAAACTGTAAGTGAATAAGCACTATGCATGCTGCCCCTCCCTCCACATTTATCAGCAACAGTTTTATGAAGCATTCACATATCTGAGACAGTAATAAAAACGCCCTTAAGAGGAATACTGATTTATGAGGGGCTTTTGTATTAAGTGTTTGGTGTTACATGTTTACTATATATGTCAAATTATATAATTATTTTATGTTCTTTTATTTTTAACATCATTTTTGGTATTTCATTTTGAAATGTTTCCAGTAATGGAATATGGGCAGCTTTTCAACTGTAGTCAAGAACCAGTAGGGTCATAAGTTGAGGGTTACTAAAAACAGAATCTCAGTTGGGGTGACATTCTAAGTAGGTAACCAATAACACAAAATGATTTCTGGCATGTCTAGAAGATTCTTCCCCCTCCCTCTCTTAAAATTCTACTCTAGACAATTCTTTTGATGTAAAGCTTTGTTTCTTGACAAAATGACAACTTGAGATCTTATAAGGTGTTTACATTTTAGTATTAAAGGTCCTGGACCCAACAATTACAATGTGTGAGTTTTTTCCCCACCACCAAGCAATTCTCAGACACCACTTGGGTGTCCTATAATTCAACTCAGTTCTGACACTTTCCACCAGAGATAGCATCAGATTCCAAAAGAGATCAGTCCCACAAAACTGCCCTCCCCCACCCCACAACTTCAGATGCCAGTCGCAAGTCCAGGTTATCACCTGTGCTTCTGACCAACCAGCTATGGACTGGAGGCTCCAAAGACCCACTCCTTGGGTTTGAGTAATTTGCTAGAGGGCTCACAGAACTCGGAGAAACATTTTACTTACTAGATTACCAGTTCATTGTAAAAGGATATAACCCAGAAATAGCCAGATGGAAGAAATATACAGGGCAAGGTATGGGGAAGGGGCATGGAGCTTCTGTACCCTCTCCTGGAAGGCCAGTCACCCAGCACTTACACGTGTTCACCAACTGGAAGCTCCCCAAACCCAGTCCTTCTGGGTTTTGATGCAGGCTTCATTAAATAGGCATAATTGAATAAATCAATGACCACTGGCAATTGATTCAACTTCCAAGACCCTCTCCCTGAGGTCAGGGGGGTGTGACTGAATGTTTCAACCCTCTGATAACGTGGTTGTCTCTCCTGGCAATCAGTCCCCATCCTTAGGCAAGGTCCAAAAGTCACATCATCAACATAACAAAAGATACCATCATTCTCACTAGTTAGGAAATTCCAATAGGTTTAGGAGCTCTGTGGCAGAAATGGGATGAAGACCAACGATTTATTTATTATAACTCACAATATCACAGGTATAAATAAGTTAATCAGTTCTCTCCTAAAGGAAGTTTGGATATAGCAAAGATGAAGGGTGCAGGACAACACTGTTGCCTAAAGAGATAGCACTATATGGGAGAGGTAACATCCAAAGGGAAGGCAAGGATGAAACATCTAAGTCACAATTCCAGACCACTTTTACCCTAGTAAATATTCATAGATGCTTTTCCAATAGCTTCCCAATTCCTAAACCTGTTATTTCAATTAAAGGAACACATATGTTTCATAAAATATTTCCCTGAAGCTTCTGTCATCTTATGCAGTGCCAGTAACAACTTAACTCTACTTAGGCATAAACATACCATCCAGCTTTTCCCCTCTTAAGTAATATAACCATAAAACCCAAAATATACCGTGTCCATATTCTCTCATTTAAAATCTACTCTAGAAATCTGAATCCATATTTTTGATGATAAAACACTTAGAATTAAAAGAAATTGAAAACACTTCATATAAAAGCCACACCTTCTGTAGTCAATGTACCTGTCACTGTCCAGGTCCTGGGCACCAGCAGGTGCTGAATGGTATGGCAACAGGGGCCAGAACCAACAGTGGAACACTGGGGAATCTAGGGCCCCAGAACTCTGGATGGTTTGATATTGGATTAATTTGCATTAAAGTGAAAGCAACATTCATATGAGAGAGCTACAAAGAGAAAATTTCAAGAAAAAATGTTTCTTCAGATTTTCAGCTTCTCCTCTCACTGTGTTGTTTGAAGCCTTTGTACAGAGAATGCTGGAAGTGTTCATGGTTATTTTTGGAAAGGTTAATTAAAACAATGTAAGGTATTTCCCAAGGTTTGTAAAATAATTCCCAAAGTTTGATATTATTATAATTTGACACACATTATAATTATAAATGTAAATGGCATGAATGAATGAAAAATTTATTCCTAGTTTTCCCTCATATTGTCTCTTGTTCGAAATAAATAAGTCATGACAAATTTAGACATGTCTTCCTACCTGAAGATCTGAAGAGACAGAACTGCCTCGGTCAGAGTCATTGTGCAAAACTGGAGGTGAGCATTTCTCCTCATCTGATGACATTCTGTACAAATACTATAAAACAGGAGAAGCTAACTTCAGTTTGTTTTTTGCAATATTTAAACCAAAGTAAAATGTTTGCTATATACATATACGTGTGTGTAATAACATCCTACCCTGTAAACAATAACCATTCGATATGTTAAAATCATTCAACATACTGAACACCCACAGACGAAATCACTGGGCAAGAAAGACATAAAGACTCACTTCCCAACGAGTGAGTTTATAATGTAGTCAAGGAGATGAGACAAATACATGAAAGGTTAAAGAAAAAATGGAGGCTCCCCAGAAAAAGCCATGGTAGGGGCTGCTGAGAATCAGAACGTGTGATCACTGTTCAACAGTGTGTGAGGACCTAGGTGCTGCATCCTTTCCCACAAGATACTGAACCAAGAGAGAAGGAACAACCTGTGTAAATTCTCTGTTTGGTGAACTGACCTTTTGGGAATACTATTTTAAGAAAAGCAAGCCTATATGGAACAATAGATTCTAATACCATGCAAAGAAAAACTGTTTAAGGTCTTAACCAAAAAAAATAATAATAATAATAAAAGTACTGGTAGTAACAAGTACATAAGTTCCTTAAAAGGCATATTATGACTATTCAAATGATCCGAACACCAGTTATATGTAAGACATTGGTGAGAAGGGTAAGATGAAGAAGTCCTTGCCCTCAAGGACTCTGCAATCTGTAAGGAGGAGGGCCAGACATGTATATGTTAGAAATGACTGAGGAAAAAAGTGCTGTTAGATCCTAAAACAACAGAGGCACAAGGTAGGGAGGTCAGAGTAGCCTTTTTCACAGGGTAGGATGATGAGGGTGTGAAGGAGTGGGAATAAACGATCAGGGTGTTGAGACCTGAAAGACAGATAAAAGATTAAAGGCTATGCAAGGCAATAGTGCAGCATAAGCAAAGACAATGAGGCATGGACACATAACTCCAGGAACTGCAAGTAGTTTGTGTGGCTAAAGCAAAGGGTACAAAGCAAGGTTTGGCTAATGATGAAACAGGCAAGGTAAGGAGCAGCCAGATCATGGAAGATCATAATTACGTCACGTTAAAAAGTTTCGTCTTTCTTCTAAGAGAAGTTATTAAAGTCTTAAACAAGTGATAACATGATCAGGCTTGTCTTTTAGAAAGATCACTCTGGCAGCTTTCAGGATGGATTTGAGAGGTGGGATACTGAAGAGCAACGGAGAGCCAACTTCAGTAGTCCAAGAGATAAATGTTCCCTCTGGCAAATGGGGACCTGAATGGAGGAGGCAGCAATGGGAAGTGGACGGAGTTATGCCTGTGAGACAGCTGCGTTATGGCAGTGGAAATTCGAGATCACAATCAACAATTGGTTAAGGGGTTAATGGGAGGAAATGTTGATCTCTTCCAGATTTCTGGCTTGCAACTAGATGGATGGTAGTTCTACTCCCCAAGGCAAGGAATACAGGAAGACAAGCAGGTTGGGAGAAAGGGTAATGGACACACTATTAGACTTGTTGGGTGTGAGGTGCCTTCGAGGCACGGAAGTGAGGCTGCAGGTATGCAGTATCTGGGCACACCACTTATGCAATGCACAGCTCCAAGGACTGCCATTCACAATGGCTACAATGTGAATGGTACTTTCTGGAGTTAAGCAAGGTGGGAGCCCTGCACTGGATGTACAGGTTTCGAGATTCATTTTGATGAATCGTCAGCATAATGGGAACTGCTGAAAAAAGAGAGAGGATAAGATCACTTATGAAAAGGAGTGTGAGAGAGAGTGCTTATTCTGAGGTCCTTACACCCAAACTGTATGCAATATTTTTAGCACATGTGTATTTTTCTAGGAAGAGGATTCTCAGCTTCCAATATGTGTCCAGAGGGTACTATAACCTTAGTGAAGTTAAGGGCCACTACTGTAGCAAAAGGAGGGTTAAAATCAGAACCGCTAATACTTAAAGGGGAAGTGCAGAAGAGCCAGCAAAGATGGAAAAGGAAGTCAGAACAGTAGAACAACGAGAACAGCATCACAAAAGCTTCCAGGAGGGAGTGGTCAGAAACAGATGCCAAAGGAAGATGAGAATCTGATAGAGTTGGCCATCAGGAAGTTGCTGGGGCATTTAGCCTGAACAATTTCAGTGGACAGTGGAACAAGTCTCAAGCACAGTGGGCTGAAAATTAAGAGATGAAGAAAATGAAATAGAAAGGGCAGATACAAGGGAGAAGTGCAATATAAGAATGGAAACATAGGTTGGGGTTAGACTGTGGAAAGGAAATTTCAACTTTATTCAATGAGCATTACTGTGTAGAGACATAAGTAAATGAAATCTCAGCATGACTGACTTTAGTTAAGCCAATTACGGAGGATAAAATAAGCACATACATCTGCAGCAAGGAATGGCTGCTTCACGGACTTCAAATCCACCACTGTGGTAACTTTGTCCCTTCTATTTCAATTCCCTTCCTCCTTTAGGATGTGTTTGCAAACTGGTAATAAGGGGGGCAGGGGTTGGGGGGTGCTGATTATTTAAAAAACAAATAAGCTGAAAAGTACGGTCAGATCTCAAAAAGGATTTCTGAATATAGATACTGCAGACACAAAACAACTACTGTACTTTTGGAAAATATGCTATAAATCTTCCATCTGCCCTGTTTTGATGCCAACAAGGTATGACAGTTTATCTAAAACTCTACCAACTGTAGCATTTTCCTTACTGTTTCTAGTTCAGAGACAAAGGAGGAAAATGAAACTTGCTTTGATGGGAAGCAGATGTACATCAGATAACTAAATTTTCAGTATTCTCTAACCCAAGATATCAGAAACCACGAGATAAAAAGTTCCGAGCGCTTGTCTATTGCCAGAGAAATCAAATTACATCTTGGTAATTGCCTGGCTGATAGGGGAAGCGGGGTCCGGGAATTCAAATTAACCTCCAAGAGGCAGAGTGAATTAACGTGCAAGCGGGCAGCAGGGTGACGTCCCTGCGCCCTTGAGCTGTCTTAGCTGCAGGCAAGGAGAGGGGGTGCGCCAGCCCCTCCCCAGGTCAGGGACTACAGAGGGAGAAGCAGCTGCGAGCCAGCAAAGGGCTACAAGTTCTCTTCAATCACTTTCTCTTACCCCTGTGTTAATCGAATTCTTACTTAAAAACAAAGTATTACTCAGCCATAAAAAGAAACGAAATTGAGATATTTGTAGTGAGGTGGATGGACCTAGAGTTTGTCATACAGAGTGAAGTAAGTCAGAAAGAGAAAAACAAATACCGTATGCTAACACATATATATGGAATCTAAGGGGAAAAAAGAAAAGGTCATGAAGAACCTAGGGGTAAGACGGGAATAAAGACACAGATCTACTCGAGAATGGACTTGAGGATATGGGGAGGGGGAAGGGTAAGCTGTGACAAAGTGAGAGAGTGGCATAGACATATATACACTACCAAACGTAAAACAGATAGCTAGTGGGAAGCAGCCGCATAGCACGGGGAGATCAGCTCGGTGCTTTGTGACCCCCTAGAGGGGTGGGATAGGGAGGGTGGCGGGGAGAGAGACGCAAGAGGGAAGAGATATGGGAACATATGTATATGTATAACTGATTCACTTTGTTATAAAGCAGAAACTAACACACCATTGTAAAGCAATTATACTCCAATAAAGATGTTTAAAAAAAACTAAAAAAACAAAGGGTTAGCCATGGTCATTTTGCCCCCTAACGTTTTAAATGACCCGAACCTATAGCGACAATACCGCTATACTTCAGGCACCCCTCACTCCTGCCCTCTCTTCCCGGACGGCTCGGAGGGAAAAAACCTCTCGACCTTGCCGCCCCGCAGAACAGCTGAAGGGCCCGCGTTTCGGGAAGATGCCCCCAGCCCTGTCCTGTCCGATCCCCGGGGTCGCCAACCCAGGCCAAGACACTTTAAACCCCATTCCAGTGCCTCCGCCAGGGGCGCGGGGCCCGCCCGTGGCGCCCCTACCCACCACCTCGGCTCTCCGCAAACACGGACTCCTTCCTCCGCGTCTCGTCTCCGCGTCGCCGCTGAGACAACAGTGAGTCAGTCCAGCGACTTCCTCAGCAGCAACCTGACAGTTTCAAACTGCACGGAGCAAATAAGGACGGCCCCGAGCATTGGCCCCGAGCTTCAGCAACCTGCCGTCTGATTGGTCTGAGATCCGGGGGCGGGGCAGGAGGGAGAAGCCGGAATTAAGTTTCTTAGGGAGAGCCCCGCCCCTTGCATCGGCTTGTTCGGAGGGGGCGGAGTCTTAGGGAGCCCCGCCCAGCGTACAGGAGCCCGTGATCAGTTCCGTTCTGCGCCTGCGGGAGACCAGGCGGCTCTGAGAGCAGGTTTGGTTAGAGACTGCCGAGCAGGGCTGAAGTCAGCTAGGATGTTATGCAGCTGTCTGTGCGATAATGCCCATAGCCTATGCGTGTGGTCCTCATGCATGTGAATCATCTGCTTCCACAGGTGCCCTGCAGCAGAATCACCTGCTGATTCCTTCAGTCTTAGGCAGGGCCAGGGAATCTGAATTTTTAACAAAGACCAACAGTGATTCTGACGCAGGGGTCTGCGGACCAGGCTTTAAGAAACTGCAGGACTAGGTTTTACTAGTGACTTCAAACGTGTCAGATTGCAAGGCAAGCCCTTCGGGCGAAGTGAGAATCATCATAAGTATATCCTGGCTGTATCACGTACTCACTGTCACCTTGGATAATGCTATCCACATATAGGCTTGTAGGGGGATTAAATGACTTACTATATCTAAAATACCTATCAAATAAACATCAAAAAACTAGTCTTTCAACTTATATTGGCATAATGGCTATGTTATGGATCCAGGTGGCAAAGGGAGTGCCCCAATCTGGAGAGCAAGTAATGAGATCCCAGTGAGTTTTCAGGCTCCCTGAGTTACCTGGAGAATGAGATATCCGTTTCTTTTTCTGTAGATAGAAATGGCATAACCTGGGTCTCACCTACTTACCTGTTCACGGAGCCAGACTTCTATTTATACAAGCAATGAAATAAGAAGAGCACCAGCAGTTTCTTCAGCATAAGCTATGTTTGTTCTCTGCCCCCCACCTTTCCCATGCTTATAATAAAGGACAAATTCCTATTGATAGATACAAATTCATACCTGGTCCCAAAATCTCTTTTTCAGTTGAATTACCATGTGGTGACCCCTTACACTGTAATTGTTTCTGATTCGCTATCTCTGTGCCCTCCTGTACTTGGCTCCATGTTTCTCTTCTCTGTCCCTTTGGGGGGCAGATTTTTATAGAAAACTGTTGGCTAAGGCATCACCATTCTTCTGTGAAGCTACATCGAGAAAGAGAACAAACCTGTCTCCATGTTATGAATTTAGAACAGATTCTTTTTCAAAGGTTCCTGGAGGTGGAGCCAAAGAGAGAGAGGGAGACTAAAACCCTCCACAAACCCATGAAAATTAAACTGCCAGCTTGAACCCTGCGTAATTATTCTTTCAACAAATATTTATCTAACAGTCATCAGATGCAAAGCATTTTGTTGGTGCTAGGAATAGAGTGGTGAATAAAATAGACACATTCTGCTCTCATGGAACTTAGTCTAATTGGAAAATAGACATCAAATTAACAATACAAATGAATAAATAGTTATGAATTATGTTTGAAGTGAGAAGAAATCAGGAAATGTCTGTGTGATAAAGTTCATTTAAGCTGAGACCTGAAGGATGAGTATATAAAGAACTTTAATAAACACACATATAATGTTTTCTATGTTCAGGGCACTGTACAAATTAACTCATTTAATTCTCAGATTCTCCCTGTGACTTGGACTCTGTTTCCATCTTCATTTTAAAGATGTGAAATTTGAAACCCAGAGAGGTTATGTGGCTTGTCTAGGCACACACAGCTAATAAGAGCAAAACTGGCATTCAAACTGAGGCAGTCTGTGCTCCAAAGTCCATGTCCTTATCACTCAAAATGTTCTGTTGGGAAGAGCATCACTGTTATGGATTAAATGGTATCCTCCAAAAAAGATATGTTTAAGTCCTAAACCCTAGTACCTGTGAATGTGACCTTATTTGGATATGGGGTCTTTGCAGATATAATCAAGTTAAAATGAAGTCATACTAGATTAAGGTGGGCCTTAATCCAATGACTTGTATCCTTATAGGAGAGGGAAATTTAGACACAGAAGAGATACAGGGGAGAAAGGGAGGCAGAGATTGGAGTGATGCATCTATAAACCATGGAATGCCAAGTATTGCCAGCAACCACCAGAAGCTAGAAAGGCAAGGAAAGATCTTCCCCTAGAGTGTTCAGAGAGAGCATAGCCCTGGTGACACTGTGGATTTCTGACCTCCAGAACTGTGAATGAATAAATTTCTGTTGTCTCTTATATACACTACCAAATGTAAAATAGATAGCTAGTGGGAAGCAGCAACATAGCACAGGGAGATCAGCTCGGTGCTTTGTGACCACCTAGAGGGGTGGGATAGGGAGGGTGGGAGGGAGACACAAGAGGGAGGAGATATGGGGATATATGTATACGTATAGCTGATTCACTTTGTTATACAGCAGAAGCTAATACTACATTGTAAAGCAATTATACTCCAGTAAAGATGTTAAAAAATTTTCTGTTGTCTCAACCACCCATTTTGTGGTAGTATGTTATGGCATCCCTAGGAAATCAATACAGTGGCCAAGGCCTTGAGGTAAGAAAACACTTATTATATCTGGATGATGAATAAAAGCAAGTAATCTTAGTGAAGTAGGGACAGGTACAGGATAAGGCTGCAGATGGAAGTGAGGGTTCTATGTTAAGGGTTTGAGATTTTACTTAAAGTCCATTGGAATATTTTTAGATGTTCAGGAGAGAGATGAAAACAACTTAGAATAGAGGGGTTGCAAGGGAGATGGAGAGAAGATGACAGATATGAGATATATTTTGGAAGTAGAATTGATGGGACTTGATGAATTGTATTTGAGATGAAGGAGAGAAGTGCTAAGAAGGATACTCCGGTTTCAAGTTTGTGACTTGAGCAACTGGGTGGATGACATTTACTGAGAAAGAGAACACTGGATGAGGATCAGGTTTTAAAAGAAGATCAAAAGTTCATTTTTAAATATGCTGTTTGAAATACCTGGACATAACCAAGTGACTGTCCATTAGGCCATTAGACATATATGTCTAGAGCTCAGAAAATAGGTCAGGACACAGATATGTAAATCAAGGAGGCTTTGCATGTAGAAATTGTGGAGGATTTCAAAAATGGCTCCAATTGTTCATCTCTTACTATATCAGTGACCTTTGCCGTGCCTTCTCATTAATGGCAGATGGGATGTTAAGAAACGTGATGGAGGCAGAGGCTTTTAAGATGCTTGTTGATTGGCTTGGCTTGCTTTTGCCCTCTGTTATCATCATGAGAATGTGTCTCAACTAGCCTAGTGGAAGTTGACAGTGTAGTAGACCTGAGTTGCCTGATCATCCCTGCTGAGGCCATCCTAGATCAGTCTATAGCCACCTGACACCCAGACAGGTGGGTAAGTCCAATCAAGGATGGCAGGACCACCCAGCCAACCTGCAGAGTCAGGAGCTAAATGAACATTGATTGCTTAAAGCCATTGTGCTTTGGGGTAGCTTGTTATGTAGATTTATTGTAATAAATAACTGACAAGATGCAATTTAAAGTTAAGGAACTAGATGAGACAACCTGGGGGGAGAGAGTAAAGTGAGTAGAGAAGAGGGTTTAGAACTCAACCCTGGATTCCTCTAATGTTCAGAGGTTGGGTAGCAATGGAGGAGCCAGCAAATGAGACAGAAGGAGGGGCTGGAGAAGTGGGAGGAAAACCAGGAAAATGCTACTGAAGTGACTACTGAGTTTGTCCATATAGATGCCTTTCCATGGGCCCTAAGTTCTGAACCTCTGCTCTGATATACTTCCTTTTAATCCCCACTGTTTTAGGTTAAGCTGTTGCTAAATTTGGACTGTTTCTCTAGTTGCAGGTCTATTTCTTCTTTCTATAATTCACTCTTCACACTGCTTATAAATTATCTTCTTAAATTTGGATTACATCACTTCTTCCTCAAAAACCTTCCTTGGTATTACACGACATTCAAAGCTCCCCTAAATTCAGAAGATCTATCCTGGAGTTTTCAAATTTACCATGTACTAGGTATACAACTTTGGGGAAGTTTTGTGTCCTTTATGAGCCTAAGCTCATCTCTTTAAAGTTGAGAAAATAATAGAATCTACCAAATCTAAATCTAAAGCTAAACCTGAACCTGAACCTATATCTGTCTATTTATCTATCTATCTATCTATCAAAAATCTATTCCCTTCTTCCATAGTAAAATCATCGACTCTGAGCACATGGCTGCCTAGGTAGACTACATTTCCCAGTCTACCTGGCAGTAAAGTGAGGTGATGGAATATGAGTGGAAGTGAAATGGGATTTAAAACCTTAGTTATGCTTTCTCTAAGCCTTCTCCTTCCCCACTCTGTTGGGCTGAATGATCAGGTGGAATAGAACTCTGCCAGTTCTATAATACAGGAAAACAAACAAATTGTTTCTTTTTTTCCTTTAAGTCCCTGTATTTTGGGGACAATCTCTTATAGCCATCCCTCCAACTAATATCACAGCTAGATCTGTACAGATGGACATATGAATCTGTTGGGAAGCAATGTATGTGAAAGTACTTTGCAGTTTTTAAAAGTACAAAGGGTTCGGGTTTGTTAGATCTGGTGTTTTAACACTCTTCAAGATGAAGGCATGAACCTAAGATGGCTCTAGGTACCTGTTGGGAGCATCTCTGAGTTATTGTTGGAAAGAGCTGAAGCCCATGTTATTTTTGCTAAGCCTGGGTTAGGGGACTGATTTGAAACCGCTTTATTTTCCAGGTCATCCCTGACTCATCTAAAAAGCCTGTCTCTTCACCCTATTATTTATTTAGCTAGGACTGTAAGGGAACATTCCTTGATCTGGAAGTCTTTAACATTGATGACTCCTGTTCTAGGGTAGCGACCATAATCTAGTCTATCACTTTCATTTTGTGGAGGAATAAATTAGATCTAGAGAAAACTATATTTGCTTTCTTGGAATTGCCAACCTGGAAAGAGAGAGAAAGTGTCAAATAAAGAGAAGTCCAGGGAAAAGGAATAGGGGTGGAGACGGGGAGAGATTTCAGGGTCAGAACCCTTGCTAGGACCATATTTGGGTGAGACTGCCATGGTGTGCCCTAAGGTCTTGATACATTATAGCTAACCCCATGGATGTTTTTCCATAAGACTGCTGGACTCACAGATTTTCCTTCCCTTCTTTTTCATCCTCTACTCCTCAATTCAGAGGTACCTGCCTTTGTCACAGCCTCTCAGGCTGGACCTTGTTTCTCCAGGTTACAAGTGGCTGACATAGTAATTTAACCTCCACAGATGAGAGAGGCACAAGTCTCCAGAGAGGTCCATTCCTTATGAACTATGAGTACTGGCCTTCTGGAAACAATGCTCTTGTTTTTCTAAATCAGAAAAGTGACTTGATGGTGAAATCTGACTTCCGGCAGGAAGGTGTGCAAAGAACATGGTAGATTATTTGGGGGAAAGTGGCTTACAAAGCATGTCCCCACATAGAATTTCTGTAGCTGGACTACGTAGTTTATTTAGAATCCCAGCGCACACTGAGAGCCAAAAAGATGGATTCATTGAACACATTTAACTGAGGGACAGCAGAGGGAGAAAGACTGTCAATAAGCAAAGACAAAGGGAGGTGGTGGGCATTGTGGGCACAGTGGTCTGCAGATGAGGCAGCATGGCAGCGCTGTGCAGGGGTGGGTATTTGTAGTGGAATAAGAGCTTATTCAGAATATTTTGATTCCCTGGAATCCACAGTTGCATTTTGCTACACAGCATTCCCTGGTCCTTTTATGGCAGAATGGAGTTTGTTTCTTAGCCCTCATCATCAGCCTTCTCTGTTCTTCCTAATTATAAAGACATGCCCTTGAACCCCTCTGTTAGCATCCTCTAGCCATATAAAAACTTCCTTACTCTTATCATTTCTTTCTCCTGTTAAAACAATCTGGGACTAGCTGCAAGAGGCACATTAATTAGTTTTTCACAGAACAATACTACTGAGTCCCACTGATGTTTTGAGTGCTCTACAGATGTTATATTCTTGGGTCGTTAGGGCTTCTGAGGGTAGGTTTGCAGATGCGGGTAATTCAGCTCAGTGATAAGAATCTATGCAATTCTTTTTTTTACTATAATAATTTTTTAAAATTGAAGTATAGTTGATTTACAGTATTGTGTTAGTTTCAGGCTTACAGCAAAATGATTCAGTTATACATTTATATTCTTTTTTTGGATCCTTTTCCGTTATAAGTTATTACAAGATATTGAATATAGTTCCCTGTGCTATACAATAGGTTCTTGTTGTTTATCTATTTTATATATGGTAGCGTGTATCTGTTAATCCCATACTCTGAATTTATCCTCCCCCACCTTTGGTAATCATGTTTGTTTCTATGTCTGTGACTCTGTTTCTGTTTTGTAAATAAATTAATTTGTAGGTTTTTTTTAGATTCCACATATAAGTGATATATAACATTTGTCTTTCTCTGTCTGACATCACTTAGTATGATAATCTCTAGATTCATCCATGTTGCTGCAAATGGCATTATTTCAGTCTTTTTTATGGCTAAGGAATATTCCATTATATATACCACACATTCTTTTTTTAACGAAATAATTTTTAAATTTAATTAATCATTTTCAAGGTATCTTTATTTTTCACACATCCACTAAAGATCAATGTGGAACTTTTAAAAAAATTTTTTAATTTTATTTATTTATTTATACAGCAGGTTCTTATTAGTCATCAGTTTTATACACGTCAGTGTATACATGTCAATCCCAATCTCCCAATTCATCAAACCACCACCACCACCCCCTGCTGTTTTCCCCCCTTGGTGTCCATACCTTTGTTCTCTACATCTGTGTCTCAATTTCGGCCCTGCAAACCAGTTCATCTGTACCATTTTTCTAGGTTCCACATATATGCGTTAATATACGAAATTTGTTTTTCTCTTTCTGACTTACTTCACTCTGTATGACAGTCTCTAGATCCATCCACGTCTCTACAAATGACCCAATTTCGTTCCTTTTTATGGCTGAGTAATATTCCATTGTGTATATGTACCACATCTTCTTTATCCATTCATCTGTCAATGGGCAATTAGGTTGCTTCCATGACCCGGCTGTTGTAAATAGAGCTGCAATGAACATTGGGGTGCATGTGTCTTTTTGAATTACAGTTTTCTCTGGGTATATGCCCAGTAGTGGGATTGCTGGATCATATGGTAATTCCATTTTTAGTTTTTTAAGGAACCTCCATACTGTTCTCCACAGTGGCTGTATCAATTTACATGCCCACCAACAGTGCGAGAGGGTTCCCTTTTCTCCACACCCTCTCCAGCATTTGTTGTTTGTAGATTTTCTGATGATGCCCATTCTAACTGGTGTGAGGTGATACCTCATTGTAGTTTCGATTTGCATTTCTCTAATAATTAGTGATGTTGAGCAGCTTTTCATGTGCTTCTTGGCCATCTGTATGTCTTCTTTGGAGAAATGTCTATTTAGGTCTTCTGCCCATTTTTGGATTGGGTTGTTTGTTTTTTTAATATTGAGCTGCATGAGCTGTTTATATATTTTGGAGATTAATCCTTTGTCAGTTGCTTCATTTGCAAATATTTTCTCCCATTCTGAGGGTTGTCTTTCATCTTGCTTATGGTTTCCTTTGTTGTGCAAAAGCTTTGAAGTTTCATTAGGTCCCATTTGTTTATTTTTGTTTTTATTTCCATTACTCTAAGAGGTGGGTCAAAAAAGATCTTGCTGTGATTTATGTCAAAGAGTGTTGTTCCTAAGTTTTCCTCTAAGAGTTTTATAGTATCGGGTCTTACATTTAGGTCTCTAATTCATTTTGAGTTTATTTCTGTGTATGGTGTTAGGGAGTGTTCTAATTTCATTCTTTTCCATGTAGCTGTCCAGTTTTCCCAGCACCACTAATTGAAGAGACTGTCTTTTCTCCATTGTATATCCTTGCCTCCTTTGTCATAGATTAGTTGACCTTATGTGCGTGGGTTTATCTCTGGGCTTTCTATCTTGTTCCATTGATCTATGTTTCTGTTTTTGTGCCAGTACCATATTGTCTTGATTACTGTAGCTTTGTAGTATAGTCTGAAGCCAGGGAGTCTGATTCCTCCAGCTCTATTTTTTTCCCCTCAAGACTGATTTGGCTATTTGGGGTCTTTTGTGTCTCCATACAAATTTTAAGATTTTTTGTTCCAGTTCCGTAAAAAGTGTCATTGGTAATTTGGTAGGGATTGCATTGAATCTGTAGATTGCTTTGGGTAGTATAGTCATTTTCACAATATTGATTCTTCCGTTCCAAGAACATGGTATATCTCTCCACCTGTTTAATTTCTTTCATCAGTGTCTTATAGTTTTTGGCATACAGGTCTTTTGTCTCCCTAGGTAGGTTTATTCCTAGATATTTTTTCTTTTTGTTGCAATGGTAAAGGGGAGTGTTTCCTAAATTTCACTTTCAGATTTTTCATCGTTAGTGTATAGGAATGCAAGAGATTTCTGTGCATTAATTTTGTATCCTGCAACTTTACCAAATTCATTGATTAGCTCTAGTAGTTTTCTGGTGGCATCTTTAGGATTCTCTATATATAGTATCATGTCATTTGCAAACAGTGACAGTTTTACTTCTTCTTTTCCAATTTGTATTCCTTTTATTTCTTTTTCTTCTCTGATTGCTGTGGCTAAGACTTCCAAAACTATGTTGAATGATAGTGGTGAGAGTGGGCAACCTTGTCTTGTTCCTGATCATAGAGGAAATGCTTTCGGTTTTTCACCATTGAGAATGATCTTTGCTGTGGGTTTGTCATATACGGCCTTTATTATGTTGAGGTAGGTTCCCTCTATGCCCACTTTCTGGAGAGTTTTTTTTTATCATAAATGGGTGTTGAATTTTGTCAAAAGCTTTTTCTGCATCTATTGAGATGATCATATGCTTTTTATTCTTCAGTTTGTTAATATGGTGTATCACATTGATTGATTTATGTATATTGAAGAATCCTTGTATCCCGGGGATAAATCCCACTTGATCATGGTGTATGATCCTTTTAATGTGTTGTTGGATTCTGTTTGCTAGTATTTTGTTGAGAATTTTTGCATCCATATTCATCAGTGATATTGGTCCGTAATTTTCGTTTTTGGAGTATCTTTGTCTGGTTTTGGTATCAGGGTGATGGTGGCCTCAAAGAATTAGTTTGGAAGTGTTCCTTCCTCCGCAATTTTTTGGAAGACTTTGAGAAGGATGGGTGTTAGCTCTTCTCTCAATGTTTGATAGAATTCGCCTGTGAAGCCGTCTGGTCCTGGGCTTTTGTTTGTTGGAAGATTTTTAATCACAGTTTCAATTTCAGTGTTTGTGATTTGTCTGTTCATATTTTCTATTTCTTCCTGGTTCAGTCTTGGAAGGTTATACGTTTCTAAGAATCTGTCCATTTCTTCCAGGTTGTCCATTTTATTGGCATAGAATTGCTTGTAGTAGTCTCTTAGAATGCTTTGTATTTCTGTGGTGTCTGTTGTAACTTCTCGTTTTCCATTTCTAATTTTATTGATTTGAGTCCTCTCCCTCTTTTTCTTGATGAGTCTGGCTAATGGTTTATCAGTTTTGTTTATCTTCTCAAAGAACCAGCTTTTAGTTTTATTGATCTTTGCTATTGTTTTCTTTGTTTCTATTTCATTTATTTCTGCTCTGATCTTTATGATTTCTTTCCTTCTATTGACTTTGGGTTTTCTTTGTTCTTCTTTCTCTAGTTGTGTTAAGTGTAGGGTTAGATTGTTTATTTGAGATTTTTCTTGTTTCTTGAGGTGAGATTGAATTGCTATAAACTTCCCGCTCAGAACTGCTTTTGCTGCATCCCATAGGTTTTGGGTCATTGTGTTTTCATTGTCATTTGTTTCTATGTATTTTTTAATTTCTTCTTTGATTTCTTCAGTGATCTCTTGGTTATTTAGTAACGTATTGTTTAGCCTCCATGTGTTTGTGTTTTTCACACTGTTTTCCCTGTAATTCATTTCTCATCTCATAGCGTTGTGGTCAGAAAAGATGGTTGATATGATTTCAATTTTCTTAAATTTACTGAGGCTTGATTTGTGACCCAACATGTGATCTATCCTGGAGAATGTCTGCATGCACTTGAGAAGAAAGTGTAATCTGCTCTTTTTGGATGGAATGTCCTATAAATATCAATTATATCTATGTGGCCTATTGTGTCATTTAAAGCTTCTGTTTCCTTATTTATTTTCATTTTGGATGATCTGTCCATTGGTGTAAGTGAGGTGTTAAAGTCCCCCACTATTATTGTGTTACTGTCGATTTCCTCTTTTATAGCTGTTAGCAGTTGCCTTATGTATTGAGGTGCTCCTATGTTGGGTGCATATATATTTATAATTGTTATATATTCTTCTTGCATTGATCCCTTGACCATTATGTAGTGTCCTTCCTTGTCTCTTGTAACATTCTTTATTTTAATGTCTATTTTATCTGATATGAGTATTGCTACTCCAGCTTTCTTTTGATTTCCATTTGCATGGAATATCTTTTTCCATCCCCTCACTTTCAGTCTGTATGTGTCCCTAGGTCTGAAGTGGGTCTCTTGTAGACAGCATATAGATGGGATTTTTTTTTGTATCCATTCAGCAAGCCTGTGTCTTTTGGTTGGAGCATTTAATCCATTCACGTTTAAGGTAATTATCGATACGTATGTTCCTATGACTATTTTCGTAATTGTTTTGGGTTTGTTTTTGTAGGTTCTTTTCTTCTCTTGTGTTTCCCACTTAGAGAAGTTCCTTTAGCATTTGTTGTAGAGCTGGTTTGGTGGCACTGAATTCTCTCTGCTTTTGCTTGTCTGTACAACTTTTGACTTCTCCATCAAATCTGAATGAGATCCTTGGCAGGTAGAATAATCTTGGTTGTCGGTTCTTGCCTTTCATCACTTTAAGTGTATCATGCCACTCCCTTCTAGCTTGTAAAGTTTCTGCTGAGAAATCCGCTGTTAACCTTATGGGAGTTCCCTTGTATGTTATTTGTCATTTTTCCCTTGCTGCTTTCAATAATTTTTCTTTGTCTTTAATTTTTGCCAATTTGGTTACTATGTGTCTTGGCGTGTTTCTCCTTGGGTTTATCCTGTATGGGACTCTGCACTTCCTGGACTTGGGTGGCTATTTCCTTTCCCATGTTCAGGAAGTTTTTGACTATAATCTCTTCAAATATTTTCTCTGGTCCTTTCTCTCTCTCTTCTCCTTCTGGGACCCCTATAATGAGAATGTTGTTGTGTTTAGTGTTGTCCCAGGGGTCTCTTAGGCTGTCTTCATTTCTTTTCATTCTTTTTCCTTTATTCTTTTCTGCAGCTGTGAATTCCACCATTCTGTCTTTCAGGTCACTTATCCGTTCTCCTGACTCACTTATTCTGCTATTGATTCCTTCTAGTGTATTTTTCATTTCAGTTATTGTATTGTTCATCTCTGTTTGTTTGTTCTTTAATTCTTCTAGGTCTTTGTTTAACATTTCTTGCATCTTCTCGATCTTTGCCTCCATTTTTTTCCCGAGGTCCTGGATCATCTTCACTATCATTATTCTGAATTCTTTTTCTGGAAGGTTGCCTATCTCCACTTCATTTAGTTGTTTTTCTGGAGTTTTATCTTGTTCCCTCATCTGGTACATAGCCCTCTGCCTTTTCATCTTGTCTATATTTCTGTGAATGTGGTTTTTGTTCCACAGGCTGAAGGATTGTAGTTCTTCCTTCTGCTGTGTGCCCTCTGGTGGTTGAGGCTATCCAAGATGCTTGTGCAGGTTTCCTGATGGGAGATTCTGGTGGTGGGTAGAGTTGACTGTTGCCCTGGTGGGCAGCGCTCAGTAAAACTTTAATGTGCTTGACTGCTGATGGGTGGGGCTGTGTTCCCTCCCTGTTGGTTGTTTGGCCTGAGGCAACCAAACCCTGGAGCCTACCTGGACTTATTGGTGGGGCTAATAGCGGACTCTCAGAGAGCTCATGCGAAGGAGTACTTCCCAGAACTTCTGCTGCCTGTGTCCTTGTCCCCACGGTGAGCCACAGCCACCACCCGCCTCTGCAGGAGACCCTCCAACACTAACAGGTAGGTCTGGTTCAGTCTCCCCTGGGGTCACTGCTCCTTCACCTGTGTCCCGATGAGTACACTACTTTGTGTGTGCCCTCCAAGAGTGGAGTCTCTGTTTCCCCCAGTCCTGTCTAAGTCCTGCAATCAAATCCCACTAGGCTTCAAAGTCTGATTCTCTAGGAATTCCTCCTCCCATTGCCGGACCCCCAGGTGGGGAACCTGACGTGGGGCTCAGAACCTTCACTCCAGTGAGTGGACTTCTGTGGGATAAGTGTTCTCCTGTCTGTGAGTCACCCACCCAGCAGTTATGGGATTTGATTTTACTGTGCTACCATCTCATTGTGACTTCTCCTTAGTCTTTGGATGTGGGGTACATTTTTGGTGAGTTCCAGTGTCTTCCTGTTGATGATTGTCCAGCAGCTAGTTGTGATTCTAGTGTTTTCACAAGAGGAAGTGAGAACACGTTCTTCTACTCTGCCATCTTGGTTCCTAATCCTCCACACATTTTTTTTTTTTTTTGCGGTACGCGGGCCTCTCACTGTTGTGGCCTCTCCCGTTGCGGAGCACAGGCTCCGGACGTGCAGGCTCAGCGGTCATGGCTCACGGGCCCAGCCGCTCCGCGGCATGTGGGATCTTCCCGGACCGGGGCACGAACCCGTGCCCCCTGCATCGGCAGGCGGACTCTCAACCACTGCGCCACTAGGGAAGCCCGATTCAGGAGAATTTGATGCAGGCTAGGGGACCTGGGAGACCCAAGGGATGGAAGGGAAGGGGGATATATAATGGGATTAATATCAGACTTAAGATAGATCCCAACTATAAACAATAAGATGGAGCCTATGTTCCGGGAATCCCCACCTCCTTTCACTTATCCTCCCACAGATTCTGAAATGGGAGACACATTAAGACACATACACAGGCTGTATATAGTGAGACTAGTATTTCAACTCACAAAGTATCTTTTGTGAGACTGGCAGGCACAGATGATCACAAGGGCTAGAAGCATGGCAGCCCCAGGTAATATCATAGAGCAGAAAACATAGATCTGTTTCACGTTAATCTTGCCATGTCTTCTGAGCCATGGCTGCTGAGCCTGCGTTGTGCTCCGCAACGGGAGAGGCCACAACTGTGAGAGGCCCGCGTACCATTAAAAAAAAAAAAAATTCTCCTGAATCGTTTACTAAAACATAGCTTGCTGGACTCCACCCTCTTTCTCGGATTAAGTAGGCTAGCGGTGGGCCCAAAGAGTTTGCATTTCAAACAGGTTTCCAGGTGATATTGATGCTGCTGGTCTTAGGGCCACACTTCCCCCTGCGTCAGTCCCATCCTGCCCCTTGTTGTGAGGCCACATACTCTCTGGCTATAAGCTTCAGCCTTCCTCACCCTGTCACAGTCAGACATTTCTATGGCTCTGCTCTGGGCACTCCAAGCTTCCTTTCTGGTCCTCTGGAGGTTGAAGTCCATTCCCTTCCTAAGCCCAAAAGATACTTTTCCAGACTAAAGACTGTGGAGCCCTGTTCTGACAACTGTTCACTTTGGAGATCTCTGGGATTCTGGATCTTGGAAATTTCATTCTCACTTCACCCGTTTCCTCTGTTCTTTTCAGTTGTCTCCTGCATGTCAACCCCCAGCAAATCCACCCTGCTGAAGCACAGCTTTTCATTGCCTCTCCTAAGTAGCACCAGGTCTTAACTCATCCTATTCGGCGGATTGTGATCGTGAAAGCCAATTTGTGTCACACATTTTCCCTCCACTAGCTTTTAGCAGACCTCTGTTTCTTGCCCCGAAGCTACATTAATGGAAGGTGTGAAGTGGCTTCTGGGGAAGCCATAGCCTTGGCTCTCAGATACGTTCAGATACTTTCCACGTACTATCTCATCACTCCATTGTTGACCTTTCTCTCAGGAAAATGGTTTTTCAGAATTGCAGTTTCAAGCCCACAGCGGCCTTGGAGTAAAGCCAAGGTCTCTTATACTATTTCTTTTATTTGGTTCCTACCAACCTCACGACAAAGCCTTACTCTTCACTGGTTTCTGTGAATCAGAGGAGCTGGCTCACATACAGTCACAAAGAGCATCCTCTCGGGTACCGTGAAGTGCTTGCCATTTCCTTTCTTTCTCACTCAGGATTTCTTCCTTTCTCAGTGTGTCCTCAGGTGACCTGCTGCTGAGACCTCAGATTCCCTCAGAGACACTGCTGTGCCCAAGGTGCCATCACCTCCCACACTCACTTGCTCTCTCTGTGGCTCTGCTCTCTCACACCCCTTCTAAAAGCACTGCTGCTGGCTGTCCTGTTACAGCAGGCGTGAAAGAGCCCAGGTCAGCCCATGTCTCTGCTGAATGCATTGGCCCCTGTTGCTGGCAGAGTTGCTAGGGTCCTGCCTGTTGATGCGGAAACAGGTGGTGGCGCTGATGTGATGAAGACAATAGTTCTCTGTTAAAATGGGAGGGATTCTTTGGTGGCTTTTCTTATGCTTTTTACCTGGGTTCCAAGTTAGTGCTTCCTGATGTTGCCAGTGACTGGAATTTAGTGAAGGAGCCTTTGGCAGAGGTGGCTAGCTGCCTCCCAGCAGTCGGTTATGTAGAATTACTGCTAAGAAGTAGCCGTGCAGGCATTTAAAAATCTTTCTGAGCCCCCGACCCCATCTTTGTGTTCAGTGGAATTTCGGAACTAGTTCTCTGCAATGTGAACAGAGCTGATGTATATTGTTTCCAGGCCAAGGAGAGTTTAGAAGTAGGTGTGCCTCCTTTCTGTTCTTTCTTTCCCCTCTGGCTGGCTCTAAGACTTCAGGGAATGTTAGAATATAGGATGAAAGGAACCAGGATATTCGTCTTGGACTCTTCTATAAGCAAGAAATATATTTTCTGTACACTTAAAAATGATTAAAACGGTAAATTGCATGTTTTTTTTGTGTGTGTGTGTGTGGTACGCGGGCCTCTCACTGTTGTGGCCTCTCCCGTTGCGGAGCACAGGCTCCGGACGCGCAGGCTCAGCGGCCATGGCTCACGGGCCCAGCCGCTCCGCGGCATGTGGGATCTTCCCGGACCGGGGCACGAACCCGTGTCCCCTGCATCGGCAGGTGGATTCTCAAACAATGAGCCACCAGGGAAACCCAAATTGCATGTTTTGTATAGTTTACCACAATTAAAAAATTACATTTCTACCATGATAACTTACTGGAAATTTGAGGTTTATTTGTATAGCAGCTAATTAATTCTCAGCTTCCTAAATTTGTTCTATTTTAGATCCATTTCCTAGAATCCTGGTACAAGGTGCACACAGAGTGCAGTAGGAACAACACACCAAATTTCACTTCTCTTTTCATATTGGCCCTTCGTCCTTGGAAAGCCTTTCTGTGCCTGGAGCCCCTTAACATTCCTTTACAGACCTTCCTAGAAACAGACTCTTGTTATTATAGAATAGTGATTTGCCTCAAAGACCCTAGGACAAGGTACATGGATTTGAACTCCAGCTCTTCCCCTTACTAGCTGTGTGACCTTGGGCAAGTTACTTAACCTCTGTGTGTCTCAGTTGTCTTAACTGAAAAATGGGGCAATAGCATTACTTACCTTCAAAGGTTCTTGGGAGGATTCCATGAATCAAAATAGAGTACACATACCTGGCTAGAGTATACATCACTGCTACCTAAGTTTTAACTCCGCTACTATTGATAGTGTACCTCACAGCCCCTCCAGTCCTACCCACACATGGATGACTCTTGGGTAGATAATTTAAGTTTGAGCTGAGCTTCTTACTACAGAATATCGGGCTGGCCAAAAAGTCTGCTCGGGCTTTTCCATAAGATGGTACAAAAACCCGAACGAACTTTTTGGCAACTCAATAATAAAATGCCATATTAATAACAGATGTAATTTCCACTCAGAAAGGGCAGATCCTCCTTACATTTTGGAGTACTCAGCCCCAAAAGTACTTGAGTAATTGTCATGTATCAAGCAGTTTGCTGGACCATTTAACATATATTTTGCTATTAATTGTTATAAAATTCTGCATAATTAAGCCATGGGAGAAGAACTAAAAACTTAGTTTGGTAACTATATGGGGGATTGTGATGCAATATTAACCATTATTACATATGACAATACTGCTTTCTATATTTATCTCTAAAGTATAGAATTATGTTTTAGAATGTAATTGGCATTTTAGAATTTTCATTAATAAGCAAAAAAGCAAATTGATGAAACCGATCAATTAAAGATTATTTCCCAGAAGAGAAATGACATTAAAAAATGAGATTTTATAATCTTTCTCAAGTGTCATCTTTATCCATTAAGAAATGTAAATACATAATCCTAATATTATATGAAGCATTCTCTATCATATACCTTTAAAATATATATATGTGTGTATGTGTATATATATATATTTCTGTTAATATAAAAAATGGAAAGTTCATTTTGAAAGTCATGGGTTGATAGAATTTTGTATTTTAAAAAATTTTGGTTTTGTTATTATTCAGTTTATATAAATCATTATTTTTTCAAGATTAGTGGGCATGTATTTGAAGACTATTCTAATAAAAATTCAAAAGTCATTGGTTTATTTTTATGACCCTGAACAGTTATAAAATTTATGTAAACACCTCAGAATTCTAGAAAAAATATATGCTAAGAACATGCTCTTCTATAAAATCAAATTTTAAATTCAAGATTGTAAAATACTATGATAGTTCTGCCTAGACTATAATTCAAATAACTGAAATTCAGTTGAGGATGTTGAAAGCAATGTGTGCAGTATAAACGTATTAATTTTACCATGAGAGTAAATGAAGGGATGAAGTTGATATGCTGAATTTCTTTTTCTTTTTTCTTGTTTGGCTTCTAGTTATTTTATTATAGTTTATTATTTTAACATTATTAAAATAATACAAAAATAGTGAACTTAAAAATTCACTATAAATAGAAAATAATACACCCTGTATATTCAAATCCAGCTCCAACAACTATCAACTTTCCCATGGTATTTGTTTCATCTAGCCTCTCTTTTCTTTTTTTTTAACATCTTTATTGGAGTATAAATGCTTTACAATGGTGTGTTAGTTTCTGCTTTATAATAAAGTGAATCAGCTATACATATACATACATCCCCACATCTCCTGCCTCTTGCGTCTCCCTCCCACCCTCCCTATCCCTCCCATCTAGGTCATCACAAAGCACCGAGCTGACCTCCCTGTGCTATGCGGCTGCTTCCTGCTAGAAATGCTGAATTTCTAAGGCAAGTCATATTGACTACCCAAGCATCTTTAAAAACAAACTCTTTGGACGGGCGGTGGCGCATGCGCAGTAGAAGGAGGTCCGCGAGCTGCGTGGGCTTGTGCCTTGGCGCCTGTGGTTCGTGGCCTTGTGCAGGCAGGCACCCGGGGCGCCGGGTTGGCGACTTTGGCACTCTTGGCTTTGGGTGGGCGGTATATTGGGGGTGACATGAGCCAGTGGCATCATGCCCGCGGGTGCTGGGGTCAGCGTCGCGGCTTTTCCGGACGTTCGTCGGCCACGAGGAAGGGCTGAAAGTACATCCCGGAAAGGTAATACGCCTTGGCCCCTGGGCGTTGCCGGTGGAGCTCAGAGCCCCTGGGCCTGGACTTCGTCTCTTGTGCTGTCTCCTGTCACAGTTGCCCCTGCGCGCTGGCCCGTCCGCGCTGAGCTAGGGGGTTATTGGTCATCTTGCGGTTCAGTTCACAGTAGCTGAAAGGGACAGTGTGTGATGTTCTGATTTCTCCCCATCGTTTTAAAAGGGAGGCTCTGGCCATTGCTCCTCGGGTAAAATGCAGAGGGACTGCTTTTTAAGATGGGACTGTCAGTGTTGGGGACAGTCCTTAATTACCAAAATGGAATCCCCTTCAATTCCTCAAGCTGTGTTGTTTTGGCACAGAAAATGTAATAGTTACTGGAACTAAGTTTGAGTGAAAAAACGCACCGGTACCGCCGAATTTTCCATCGAAACAGTTGATTTGTGTTGTCTCTTGGAATTATAAAGGGCGTACTGTTGTTTCCTAACCGGTGTCATTTGAGAGATCTACCTCTGTACGTTCAAATGATTAATTTTGAGGCTTTGCTCATATGTGCAGTAAACCCTTTAATTCCCTAAGACCTTCCTTTCCTCCATCTCATACCCCATTAAGCCCGCTTCAGTTTATCTCCTGAATTTCTTTTGAATCTGTCAGCTCTTCCTCAACATCCTAATACTGAACTTGCCTGTCTGTTGTAATTAGGTCCTAACTAGTGTCCATATATGTTGTTTCCTTCCAATCCCTTCTTCACACAAGAAACCTTAAAAGCAAGTTGGAACATTGCTCATAAACATCGCTCAAAAACATTGTTTTGAGAATAGAAAAAAAAATGTTGGCCTTTAACACTCTGCGTGGTCTAGAATCCTCTCTGCTTCTCTGGCCCCATCTTGTGTCACTTTTGCCCTCACTTTCTATGCTTCAGATACACTGAATTAACCTTAGTTCTAACTCATCTTACAGAAGTCAGTTGAGATATTATTTTTCACTGTGATTCCTAGCATTAAGGAATTTTATTATCAGGTTTTTTATGAGGACTAAAAGTAAACTGAAAAAAAAAAAAACTCTTTAAAAGTAAACAGCTGGAGGAGCTTCAAGATGGCGGAAGAGTAAGACGCGGAGATCACCTTCCTCTTCACAAATACATCAGAAATACATCTACATGTGGAGCAACTCCTACAGAACACCTACTGAACGCTGGCAGAAGACCTCAGACCTCCCAAAAGGCAAGAAACTCCCCACGTACCTGGGTAGGGCAAAAGAAAAAAGAAAAAACAGAGACGAATAGGGACGGGACCTGCACCAGTGGGAGGGAGCTGTGAAGGAGGAAAGGTCTCCACACACTAGGAGCCCGTTCGCGGGCGGAGGCTGCGGGAGGCGGAGCGGGGAGCTTCGGAGCCGCGGAGGTGAGCACAGCAACGGGGGTGCGGAGGGCAAAGCGGAGAGATTCCCGCACAGAGGATCGGTGCCGACCGGCACTCACCAGCCCGGGCGGGCGGGGCTGGGAGCTGAGGCTCGGGCTTCGGTCGGACCCCAGGGAGAGGACTGGGGTTGGCGGCGTGAACACAGCCTGCAGGGGGTTAGTGCGCCACGGCTAGCCGGGAGGGAGTCTGGGGAAAAGTCTGGACCTGCCGAAGAGGCAAGAGACTTTTAATTGCCTCTTTGTTTCCGGGTGCGCGAGGAGAGGGGATTAAGAGCACCGCTTAAAGGAGCTCCAGAGACGGGCGTGAGCCGCGGCTAGCAGCGCGGACCCCATAGACGGGCATGAGACGCTAAGGCTGCTGCTGCTGCCACCAAGAAGCCTGTGTGCGAGCACAGGTCACTGTCCACACCTCCCCTCCTGGGAGCCCGTGCAGCCCGCCACTGCCAGGGCCCCGTGATCCAGGGACAACTTCCCCGGGAGAACGCACGGCGCGCCTCAGCCTCCTGCAACGTCATGGTGGCTTCTGCTGCTGCAAGCTCGCCCCACATCCGTACCCCTCCCTCCCCATGGCCTGAGTGAGCCAGAGCCCCCAATCAGTAGCTGCGTTAACCCCGTCCTGTCTGAGCGAAGAACAGATGCCCTCAAGCGACCTACACGCAGAGGTGGGGCCAAATCCAAAGCTGAACCCAGGGAGCTGTGAGAACAAGGAAGAGAAAGGGAAATTTCTCCCAGCAGCCTCAGGAGCAGCGGATTAAAGCTCCAGGATCAACTTGATGTACCTGCATCTGTGGAATACCTGTTATAGACAACAAATCATCCCAAATTGAGGAGGTGGACTTTGGGAGCAAGATAGATTATTTTTTCCCCCTTTCCTCTTTTTGTGAGTGTGTATATGTATGCTTCTGTGTGAGATTTTGTCTGTATACCTTTGATTTCACCATTTGTTCTAGGGTTCTGTCCGTCCGGTTTTTTTGTTTTTTGTTTTTTTTTCTCTTGCGGTACGTGGGCCAATCACTGTTGTGTCCTCTCCCGTTGCAGAGCACAGGCTACGGACGCGCAGGCCCAGAGGCCATGGCTCAAGGGCCCAGCCGCTCTGCGGCATGTGGGATCTTCCTGGACCGGGGCACGAGCCCGTGTCCTCTGCATCGGCAGGCGGACTCCCAACCACTGTGCCACCAGGGAACGCCTATTTTTTATTTTAATAACTTTATTTTGTCTTACTTTATTTTATTTTATCCTCTTTCCTTCCTTCCTTCCTTCCTTCCTTCCTTCCTACCTTTCCTTTCTTTCTTTCCTTCCTTCCTTCTTTCTTTTTTTCTACTTTTTCTCCCTTTTATTCTGAGCCGTGTGGATGA
Source organism: Lipotes vexillifer (assembly GCF_000442215.2). Taxonomy (NCBI): domain Eukaryota; kingdom Metazoa; phylum Chordata; class Mammalia; order Artiodactyla; family Lipotidae; genus Lipotes; species Lipotes vexillifer. The sequence continues at coordinate 982,807 of NW_006788448.1, read as the reverse complement.
AAGGCTCTTGGTACTACAGCCAGGCATCAGGGCTGTGCCTCTGAGGTGTGAGAGCCAAATTCAGGACACTGGTCCACAAGAGACCTCCCAGCTCCACATAATACCAAACGCCAAAAATCTCCCAGAGATCTCCATCTCAACACCAAGACCCAGCTTTACTCAACAACCAGAAAGCTATAGTGCTGGACATCCTATGCCAAACAACTAGCAAGACAGGAAAAAAGCTCCATTCATTAGCAGAGAAGCTGCCTAAAATCATAATATGGCCACAGACACCCCAAAACACACCACCAGATGTGGACCTGCCCACCAGAAAGACAAGATCCAGCCTCATCCACCAGAAAACAGGCACTAGTCCCCTCCACCGGGAAGCCTACACAACCACTGAACCAACCTTAGCCACTGGGGACAGACACCAAAAACAATGGGAACTATGAACCTGCAGCCTGTGAAAAGGAGACCCCAAACACAGTAAGATAAGCAAAATGAGAAGACAGAAAAACACACAGCAGATGAAGGAGCAAGGTAAAAACACACCAGACCTAATAAATGAAGAGGAAATAGGCAGTCTACCTGAAAAAGAATTCAGAATAATGATAGTAAAGATGATCCAAACTCTTGGAAATAGAATAGAGAAAATGCAAGAAACATTTAACAAGGACCTAGAAGAACTAAATAGGAAGCAAGCAATGATGAACAACACAATAAATGAAATTAAAAATACTCTAGAAGGGATCAATAGCAGAATAACTGAGGCCAAAGAACGGATAAGTGACCTGGAAGATAAAATAGTGGAAATAACAACTGCGGAGCAGAATAAAGAAAAAAGAATGAAAAGAATTGAGGACAGTCTCAGAGACTTCTGGCACAACATTAAATGCACCAACATTCGAATTATAGGGGTCCCAGAAGAAGAAGAGAAAAAGAAAGGGACTGAGAAAATATTTGAAGAGATTATAGTTGAAAACTTCCCTAATATGGGAAAGGAAATAGTTAATCAAGTCCAGGAAGCACAGAGAGTCCCATACAGGATAAATCCAAGGAGAAACACACCAAGACACATATTAGTCAAACTATCAAAAGTTAAATACAAATAATAAATACTAAAGGCAGCAAGGGAAAAACAACAAATAACACATAAGGGAATCCCCATAAAGTTAACAGCTGATCTTTCAGCAGAAACTCTGCAAGCCAGAAGGGAGTGGCAGGAGAAATTTAAAGTGATCAAAGAGAAAAACCTACAACCAAGATTACTCTACCCAGCAAGGATCTCATTCAGATTTGATGGAGAAATTAAGACCTTTACAGACAAGCAAAATCTAAGAGAATTCAGCACCACCAAACCAGCTTTACAACAACTGCTAAAGGAACTTCTCTAGGCAAGAAACACAAGGCAAGGAAAAGACCTACAATAATAAACCCCAAACAATTAAGAAAATGGTAATAGGAACATACATATCGATAATTATCTTAAATGTAAATGGATTAAATGCTCCCACCAAAAGACATAGATTGGCTGAATGGATACAAAAACAAGACCCGTATATATGCGGTCTACAAGAGACCCACCTCAGACCTAGGGACACATACAGATTGAAAGTGAGGGGATGGAAAAAGATATTCCATGCACATGGAAATCAAAAGAAAGCTGGAGTAGCAATTCTCATGTCAGACAAAATAGACTTTAAAACAAATACTATTTCAAGAGACAAAGAAGGACACTACATAATGATCAAGGGATCAATCCAAGAAGAAGATATAATAATTGTAAATATTTATGCACCCAAAATAGGAGCACCTCAATATATGAGACAAATACTAACAGTCATAAAGGGGAAATTGACAGTAACACAGTTATAGTAGGGTACTTTAACACCCCACTTTCACCAATGGACAGATCATCCAAAATGGAAATAAGTAAGGAAACACAAGCTTTAAATGATACATTAAACAACATGGACTTAATTGATATTTATAGGACATTCCATCCAAAAACAACAGAATACACATTCTTATCAAGTGCTCATGGAACACTCTCCAGGATAGATCATATCTTGGGTCACAAATCAAGCCTTGGTAAATTTAAGAAAATTGAAATCATATCAAGTATCTTTTTTGACCATAACGCTATGAGACTAGGTATCAATTACAGGAAAAAATCTGTAATAAATACAAACACATGGAGGCTAAACAACACACTACTTAATAACCAAGAGGTCACTGAAGAAATCAAAGAGGAAATCAAAAATACCTAGAAACAAATGACGATGAAAACACAATGACCCAAAACCTGTGGGTGTAGCAAAAGCAGTTCTAAAAGGGAAGTTTATAGCAATACAACCCTACCTTAAGAAACATCTCAAATAAACAACCTAACCTTGCACCTAAAGCAATTAGAGAAAGAAGAACAAACAAACCCCAAAGTTAGCAGAAGGAAAGAAATCATAAAGATGAGATCAGAAATAAATGGAAAAGAAATGAAGGAAACAATAGCAAAGATCAATAAAACTAAAACCTTGTTCTTTGAGAAGATAAACGAAATTGCTAAACGATTAGCCAGACTTATCACGAAAAACAAGGAGAAGACTCAAATCAATAGAAATGAAAAAGGAAAAGTAACAACTGACATTGCAGAAATACAAAGGATCATGAGAGATTACTACAAGCAACTATATGCCAATAAAATGGACAACTCGGAAGAAATGGACAAATTCTTAGAAATGCACAACCTTCCGAGACTGAACCAGGAAGAAATAGAAAATATGAACAGACCAATCACAAGCACTGAAATTGAAACTGTGATTAAAAATCTTCCAACAAACAAAAGCCTGGGACCAGATGGCTTCACAGGTGAATTCTATCAAACATTTTGAGAAGAGCTAACACCCATCCTTCTCAAACTCTTCAAAATATAGCAGAGGGAGGAACATTCCCAAACTCATTCTATGAAGCCACCATCACTCTGATACCAAAACCAGACAAGGATGTCACAAAGAAAGAAAACTACAGGCCAATATCACTGATGAACATAGATGCAAATATCCTCAACAAAATACTAGCAAACAGAATCCAACAGCACATTAAAAGGATCATACACTATGATCCAGTGGGGTTTATCCCAGGAATGCAAGCCTTCTTCAATGTGGCCAAATCAGTCAACGTGATACACCATATTAACAAATTGAAGGAGAAAAACCATATGATCATCTCAATAGATGAAGAGAAAGCTTTCAACAAAATTCAACACCCATTTATTATAACCCTCCAGAAAGTAGGCATAGAGGGAACTTTCCTCAACATAATAAAGGCCATATATGACAAACCCACAGCCAACATTGTCTTCAATGGTGAAAAACTGAAACCATTTCCACTAAGATCAGGAACAAGACAAGGTTGCCTACTCTCAGCACTATTATTCAACATAGTTTTGGAAGTTTTAGCGAAAGCAATCAGAGAAGAAAAAGAAATAAAAGGAATCCAAACTGGAAAAGAAGAAATTAAGCTGTCACTGTTTGCAGATGACATAATAATATACATAGAGAATCCTAAAGATGCTACCAGAGCTAATCAGTGAATTCGGTAAAGTAGCAGGATACAAAATTAATGCACAGAAATCTCTCGCATTCCTATACACTAATGATGAAAAATCTGAAAGAGAAATTAAGGAAACACTCCCATTTACCATTGCAACAAAAAGAATAAAATACCTAGGAATAAACCTACTGAAGGAGACAAAAGACCTGTATGCAGAAAACTATATGACACTGATGGGAGAAATTAAAGATGATACAAACAGATGGAGAGATATACCATGTTCTTGGATTGGAAGAATCAACATTGTGAAAATGCCTCTACTACCCAAGGTAATCTACAGATTCAATGCAATCCCTATCAAACTACCACTGGCATTTTTTACAGAAGTAGAACAAAAAAATTTCACAATTTGTATGGAAACACAAAGGACCCTGAATAGCCAAAGCAATCTTGAGAAAGAAAAACAGCTGGAGGAATCAGGCTCCCTGACTTCAGACTATACTACAAAGCTACAGTAATCAAGACAGTATGGTACTGGCACAGAAACAGAAATAGAGATCAATGGAACAGAATAGAAAGCCCAGAGATAAACCCACCCACATATGGTCACCTTATCTTTGATAAAGGAGGCAAGAATATACAGTGGAGAAAAGACAGCCTCTTCAATAAGTGGTGCTGGGAAAACTGGACAGCTACATGTAAAAGAATGAAATTAGAACACTTCCTAACACTATACACAAAAATAAACTCAAAATGGATTAAAGACCTAAATGTAATGCCAGACACCATCAAACTGTTAGAGGAAAACATAGGCAGAACACTCTATGACATAAATCACAGCAAGATCCTTTTTGACCCACCTCGTAGAGAAATGGAAATAAAAACAAAAGTAAACAAATGGGACCTAATGAAACTTAAAAGCTTTTCCACAGCAATGGAAACCATAAATAAGACCAAAAGCCAACCCTCAGAATGGGAGGAAATATTTGCAAATGAAGCAACTGACAAAGGATTAATCTCCAAAATTTACAAGCAGCTCATGCAGCTCAATATCAAAAAAACAAAGAGCCCAATCCAAAAATGGACAGAAGACCTAAATAGACATTTCTCCAAAGAAGATATACAGATTGCCAACAGACACATGAAAGAATGCTCAACAGACACATGAAAGAATGGTCAACATCATTAATCATTAGAGAAATGCAAATTGAAACTACAATGAGGTATCATCTCACACTGGTCAGAATGGCCATCAAAAAATCTACAAACAATAAATGATGGAGAGTGTGTGGAGAAAAGGGAACCCTCTTGCACTGTTGGTGGGAATGTAAATTGATACAGCCACTATGGAGAACAGTATGGAGGTTCCTTAAGAAACTAAAAATAGAACTACCATATGACCCAGCAATCCCACTACTGGGCATATACCCTGAGAAAACCATAATTCAAAAAGAGTCATGTACCAAAATGTTCATTGTAGCTCTATTTACAGTAGCCAGGACATGGAAACAACTGAAGTGTCCATCAACAGATGAATGGATAAAGAAGATGTGGCACATATATACAATGGAATATTACTCAGCCATAAGAAGGAATGAAACTGTTATTTGCAGTGAGGTGGATGGATCTAGAGTTTGTCATACAGAGTGAAGTAAGTCAGAAAGAGAAAAATAAATACCATATGCTAACACATATATATGGAATCTAAAAAAAAAAAAGGTCATGAAGAACCTAGGGGCAAGATGGGAATAAAGGTGCAGACCTACTAGAGAATGGACTTGAGGATATGGGGAGGGGGAAGGGTAAGCTGTGAGAAAGTGAGAGAGTGGCATGGACATATATATGCTACCAAACGTAAAATAGATAGCTAATGGGAAGCAGCTGCATAGCACAGGGAGAACAGCTCGGTGCTTTGTGATCACCTAGAGGGGTGGGATAGGGAGGGTGGGAGGGAGGGAGATGCAAGAGGGAAGAGGTATGGAGACATATGTATATGTATAACTGATTCACTGTTATAAAACAGAAACTAACACACCATTGTAAAGCAATTATACTCCAATAAAGATGTTAAAAATAATAATATTCCATTGGCAAAAAAAAAGTAAATAGCTGTTAATTCATTTATGGTCAGTGAATATATAACATGTATGAATATAATATGAGTATGATAATATGAGTATATGATTTAAATTATTTTAAATTAAAACAAATTATTCATTTATTTGGCTGTGCTGGGTCTTAGTTGCAGCATGAGGACTCTTATTTGCGGCACGCAGGCTCTTAGTTGTGGCATGCATGTGGGATCTAGTTACCTGACCAAGGATCGAACCCAGGCCCCCTGCTTTGGGAGTGCGAAGTCTTAACCACTGGACCACTGGGGAAATCCCAAATTATTTATATTTTAAGTAATCCTGTCTTAATAAAATTATGGAACCTTTATATGGGAGGGGTTTTGTCTTTTGTGTGTGTGTGTGCGTGTGTGTGTTTTGAGGTTAAAGAGATTTGAAGAAAACTTAATGGAAGTATTGCTATCCAACACTATCATTTAGGAATTACTTTTCAGGGGAAGCAAAATCTTTCAGTATTTCTAATTAAATAACTTTCACCCTTCTAATAATAAAATTCTAATCACAAGTGACTATGAAAACTATAAATTTTCTCTTCTATATTTTGCTTATGATAAAAATGTAATAACTATTTTTTTAAAGAGGTTTCAATTTATCATTTTGTTATTTTTGGTATGTATTTTTCCTCTTCCTCCTCAGTTTCCTGTTGAAGCCTATAAAATCCCAAATTTCTTTCAACGCCTGCTCCAAATACCACTCCTTTAAGAAGTCTGTTTTGTTTTTTTATTATTTCTTGTGACCTCTTCCCCATTTGTGCACTTTGTATGCTTAGCTCATATTGTATTCTGTCATATATTGCTAAATCCTCTGGGACAGCGTTTGTGCCTTCCTCATTTTTGTGTCACCTGCAGAATTAAGCCCAGATCTTACCTGCAGTGGGCCCTAAATAAATATTTGCTGACTTAAAAATGCTGAATACGTAAGATTTTCCCTCCTCTATAAAATGATTTGTGTTTGTTATTGACGCAAACCTCTCTTCTCATTTTATGTAGACCTACAAATTCGTCCAGAATGAAGTTAAGCCTGCGGCATGACTCAGCAATGCTGTCCCTGCCCTGGTAGTTTCTACAGAATGGAAGGAAGTTTGTCACCGCTACACCAGGTGGCAGTGTGACCCAGGCCTGCATGGCCGTTAAGGCAAGTGTATGAGGAAAAACAATTCAGTGATTCTACAAAGAAAACATTTGAAAATAATTTAACACAAAAGGGATAAATGAACTCAATTTTCTATATTTTAATCAGAGATTCGAGATATGTGTGATTTATATGACAGCTGTTGACAGGGAAAAGTGAAAAAAGGAAGTATTATTTGCACTGCCAACAGGTATACAGAGAAATAAATATGTATCCTGGCAGACAAGAGCAAATATTTGCATTATGTAAGGGAATAGAAGTGATCATATTGAAAATTATTGTTATTATATGGTTTTCTAAATATGAGAATATCTGTAAAAGGCACAATTATTCTTTGGAATTCAAATGGTCAGACTATCCTACCTATCAAAAATTAAGAGATTAACCTGATTCTCAAGAAATGGTATTTTTTGAAGTTATAAAATGGTTGAGTTTTGGTGCCGGTGAATGATTTCTGCAAAATGTTTTCCATGCATGTATTATTGTCTTAAATTGGGATTACAGCGGAAGTCCCTCTGAATTTGGGATATGGCAAAATAAGGAATAATTGCATTATTCTGGTATCTACCATATTCCTCCATGAAGTAACACGCTCTGCAACACTTGGCACGTATTATCACTTCTACATTTCGGTTGGTTTTCTGAGCATTTGTTGCAACTGTAAGATAGAAGCACTCACCAACAGAGAGAAATCTCTCCTTTAGGGGTTATTGTGGACATTTGTCCTTTAGGGCATTTCTGATTACCTAGTACCTTTTGAGCACTCTTCTGATGTTTCGAAAATGTCCTGTTTTATGAGCTCCACTTCCCCAGGTTGAAGCAGCAAACTAGTTTGCCAGGTTCCCATGCAGCAAGGGCACAGGTGTATATGGCCTGGATTCCATCAATCAGCTGTACTTGCACATGACTTTGATTCAGCAGCGAGCAGTGGGAGGAAGGAGGCTTGTAGAACTTGTCATCTGGCAAGCACAGCAACAATAGTGTTGGGGTTTTAGGGGGCATCACTGCCAGAGTTTCCAGCGTCTGCTCCTTAGCGTCACTAGCATGAACTGGGCAGCGTCTGTGCAAGTCATGGTGGAGGTGCCAACCAGGGGCAGCAGGGGTGTTTGAGCTGTAGTGGCTCCTGCAGAGTAATTGGACATCGTTCCTGACTGCTCAGTGTTCAAGCCTGGTTCTCAAACCCTCTTGGAGAGTCTATGAGCTACCTACTAGCCTTTAATTAATTCTTTTTTCACTTAAACCTTTCACTTAAATCCAGCAGGTGGATCCTGCTGTTTGTCACTTAAAACCCTGATAGAAACAAGGAATGAGAAGACGTACTCTTTTTTTTCTAGACATAAATTTTGGGATAAGTTGTAAAAACTTTATTGCTTTATAAATCTAGGGAAAGTTTTATATGAAACCAAGAAAGGAAACAAAGAAAGAATACAGTATAATAACTGTAATCTGGAACTGATTAAAGATCCAATAAATGAGATAAAGCAACCAAAACTGAGTTAACAAGAAGCCATTTTAATATTTACATTTATAAGTAAAATGCTTTTTATAAATAAGAGGCAAATAGAGGACCTAATGTTGCCAATTCCAGAACCTTTGTAGATTCTGCAAAGCATATTGGGTTTCTTCTTGGCTTCTTCCACTGCTGGTTTAGGACTGAGCTTTCTTTAGATTCTTTCTCTTTAGATTTGTTCCCACTTATCCAGCTTTCAAAATTGTGCTGCAGTTGTCCCTTTTTTCTTTGTCCTTGTGGTTTTGTGTCCGTTAAAAAGTTCTTTTCTGATGTTTTAGTGTAGTTTTGAGAGGGAGTTGAATAAATGGAAATTTACCTGAAAAATAAGGGGGATATAATTTTAATGTTCAAAACTAGGAATTTTAATGTTCCTACTAGGAAACACATTTGTTATCAAAGAGTAATTAACAAGGTACCGGTCTTTTAGAAAAGCAGAATAGAAGACTTGCTGTTGTTTGACCAGTACCCCATTTCCCTTCTAGTTACAGAATCCCTCTTTATTATGGGGAACACTTGGCATGGGACTATTCATGAGAAGATAAGAAATAATTGTTGAGAAGAGTGGGGCAGAGGGTTAACCAGGGCCATGTTGGTACCACTGTGGGCCACCATAGTGTCATGAATTTAAAATGAGTCCAGTTATCCTAGTTGTGTAGTTTTTTTCCAGCCACATTCAGCTGATTAGGTGTGGGTGTGGAGTAGGCTGAATAAGCAGAGTAATTTAGTCTGGCATACTGTTTAGCCTGTTGAAGTGAAGGGCAAGAATGGTGAGGGATGCGAGGGAGTGACTCTAAAGATAGACCATGGACTCTTGGTGGGATAAGGGAGAAAAGCAGGACACGAGGTAGGTGAGGGAGAATGAAAAGTTGGAGGGCCCACTGTGGTCAAAGCACTGGTAATATATGGAGTGAGTGGGAGAGGAAGAAAGTGGTGGTCAGAGAATGGAATCATTGACATTGAGATTAAAATTTTTTTTCATAAAAAAAGATATTGTTTATTTATCGATTTTCAATAATACTCTTTTTAAATCAAAAAGTTAATATATAATTTATAATAATAAAATTCACATATTTTAAGTATATGGGTTGATGACTTGACAAATATATACATCTATGTAATTGCAATCAAAATCAAGATACAGAAAAGTGCCATCTTTCCGAAGTTCACTTGTGCCACTTTGCAGTTAATTTTCAATCTCTCTGCAATGAACTGAATGTTTGTCCTGTGGGCGCCCCCCCCACCCTGCCCCAATCCCTATCTTGAAATCCTAACCCCCAGTGTGGTGGTATTAGGAGGCGGGGTCTTTGGGAGGTAATCAGGTTGTGAAGGTGGAGCCCTCATGAATGGCATTAGTGCCATTATAAAAAAGAGGCCAAAGAGCTAGCTAGCCTCCCTCCACCATGTAAGACACAGCAAGAAGATAGCCACCTATGAACCAAGAAGCAAGCTCTCACCAGACATTGAATCTGCCAGCACCTTGATCTTGGATTTTCTAGCCTTGAGAACTGTGAAAAATAAATGCTTGCTGTTTAAGCTGTCCCAGTCTATGGTATTTTTGTTGTAAAAGCCCCAACTGACTAAACACTACCCCCACCCTCACCTTAGTGAAACACTGGTCTCAGTTTTTTAAATCGCTATAGATGAATTTTAACTTATATGAGAATTTCATACAAGTAGAATCATATGGTATGCACTCTTTTATGCCTGGCCACTTTTGCCCAGTGTAATGTTTGTGAAATGCACCCATGTTATTGTGTTTATCAGTAATTCATTCCTTTTTATTTCTGAGTGTTATTCCATTGTATAAATATACAACAACCGGTTTATTCACCTGTGGGTAGACATTTTTGTTGTTTCCAGTTTGGGCTGTCATTAATGTTTATATACAAGACTTTTTTTTTCTTTTAAAGTGATTTATTTATTTATTTTATTTTTGGCAGCGTTGGGTCTTCGTTTCTGCATGTGGGCTTTCTCTAGTTGCGGTGAGAGGAGGCTACTCTTCATTGTGGTGCGCAGGCTTCTCACTGTGGTGGCTTCTCTTGTTGCAGAGCATGGGCTCTAGGCGCATGGGCTTCAGTATTTGTGGCGTGCGGGCTCAGTAGTTGTGGTGCATGGGCTTAGTTGCTCTGCGGTATTTGGGATCTTCCCGGACCAGGGCTCAAACCCGTGTCCCCTGCATTGGCAGGTGGATTCTTAACCACTGCGCCACCAGGGAAGCCCCTATACAACACTTTTTATAGGCATATGTTTTCATATTCTTGGGTAAATACTTCAGACTGTAGTTGCTGCTATATATTATCTGTTTTTACGTACTGTTGGATTTGATTTAACAATTTTTTTTGGCGGTACGCAGGCCTCTCACTGCTGTGGCCTCTCCCGTTGTGGAGCACAGGCTCCGGATGCGCAGGCTCGGCGGCCATGGCCCATGGACCCAGCCGCTCTGCGGCATGTGGGATCTTCCTGGACCTGGGCACGAACCCGTGTCCCCTGCATCGGCAGGCAGACTCTCAACCACTGTGCCACTAGGGAAGCCCCAATTTGCCAATATTTTATTTAGAATTTTCAGGTCTATGTTTACAAGGCCAAGGGAAGTCACAATAACTGTCAAAGAGGGAAGCACTTAGTTCTTTGCTGGGAGGCTGAGGCAAAACTAACCCTTTGGCTCTTCACCTTGTGTTGAAGTTGTCACAGCAGCAGTCCCTTGATCCTAAACAATGGTAAATGGAACCAGAACACATACAAGCCAGATGGAACCATCTACCACCGCAGCAAGAAAGGCATGAGAAATGAATAATGGGGCATGACAATGAGGAATAACACAGAAATTCAGAGGCCACAATACTCCATCCTCATATCTACGTACATTTTCCCTACACTCCTTCCAGTCTTTGTTTTTTGGTCCTCTATGTACCCATATTCTTAGGCAACCAGTCCTTAAGTTGGTGATATTCTGATAGCAGCACAGGCAGTCAGAGACTCTCCAAAGGGACACTGTACATTTGGGGGGATCAGTGGTATAATTTAAAATGTCCTTAAGAGGCAGACTGTTTTCAGTTGTAGCAGTGTAACCACTAAACCACTGTACCCAAAGGTGAGTCCAGAAAGGAGCAGTCACCCTGGATCCATGGAGTTACAGCTATTGACACCTGGATCAAATGTCCTCTTCCTTAAGTGTGAAATGTTTCTGGAGTGTTATTGCTTTAAAGACTGTCAAGTTCCCAAAAAGTAAAAATTATTTATTCCGTAGCAAATGATTCCATTTGCAAGTTAAGATTTATAATTAATTTACTGGAACTTCTCTTTCCTGCCTGCTTTTTAAATACTCGACTGAATCTCAGGCATGTACTGAGGCAATCAATAGATTTTTAAGAAAGCAATCAAGATTCCAAAATGTCTCATCACAAAATTAGGACTTACATAAAGATAATTGAAGTAAAAGACAAAGAACACATTGTTCTCTCGACTCATTTCAGTTCTCCCCGACAATGAATTTTCATTAGCTGCTTGGACGATTAAGATAAATTGATATTTTAAAGTCTGTGATTATTTGTGACAGGAGTACAATATTTGTAGGCTTTTGTTTGTGTATTTATACTGATTATCTATGAGCAACTGTGAGTAAAATACCTTCTGTTTTAAAATTGCTCATTTAGTATAGTACTTGCCAAACATCACTTAAATGAATACTTATTATATGTGGAACACAAGTGCTTTAATGACTTGCCTTTAAAGTATTTAATTGAGGGGAGGAAATGAAAAATGGAGGGACTATGATCTTAGAGCACAATGTAAATAGCTTCTATGACTTTGTGGGGAAGGATCTGTTAGAGTAAGTTTTCTGAACCCCTAAAGCTTACATCTTCAAGAGCTTCCTTTTTTCTTTTAAACAATTAAATATTGATAATATTCTTTTTTGAATAAATTTATTTATTTAATTTATTTTTATTTTTGGCTGCATTGGGTCTTCGTTCCTGTGCACGGGCTTTCTCTGGTTGTGGCAAGTGGGGGCTGCTCTTTGTTGCCCTCTGGGGGCTTCTCATTGCGGTGGCTTATCTTGTTGCGGAGCATGGGCTCTAGGTGCATGGGCTTCAGTAGTTGTGGCACGTGGGCTCAGTAGTTGTGGCGCACGGGCTTAGTTGCTCCGCGGCATGTGGGATCTTCCCGGACTAGGGCTCGAACCCGTGTCCCCTGCATTGGCAGGTGGATTCTTAACCACTGCGCCACCAGGGAAGCCCGACAATATTCTTTTAAAATATAATGCTTGAGGAGAGGGACAAGATAGTGGTAGGGGATTAAGAGGTACAAACTACCATGTATAAAATAAAAAAGCTAGAGGGATATATTGTACAGCACAGGGAATAGAGCCAGTATTTTATAATAACTTTAAATGGAGTCTAATCTATAAAAGTACTGAAGCATGATGTGGTACACTTGACACTAATATAATATTCTATAAATCAACTATACTTCAATCAAAAAATGTAATGCTTGATTTCCTGCCATCTTAGCAGAGCATACAGAAAATAATCTACACTTCCTATAGGTGATAACCATGCACATCAATTCAACAAGGGGTGTTCCCCTTGAGGTTTATTAAAGTTTATAGACACCAAAGTGGTCAGAGGACTGTATGGCAATTAGGGGCCATACAGTCGATTGCAAGTCTGCCTCTTCTCTCATCCCGTTTTCCTCCCTCCCATATCCATTTGCTTCCAACCTATTCATTTCATCTCAGGAAGACTGAGGGTTCATAAGGGGCACCAGATAACCTTGGTAATTCCCTCACTAGCTTCACTTTACATTCTTATACATTTTGGTTTTGAAGAGGGGCCCAAGGGGGACTCTCAATGCTTTCATGCGGGAGTCAAGTGCTTGTATTCACAGGCCTTTTTCTCTCAGTTTTGTTCCTATAGGTATCCCAGTTTATTAAAGGTAGCAAAAGTGGGTAGCTGGAGATAGGGCACATTACTGGACTAAGGTCTGTGTACTTCTCAAACTTTCAGTTCTAAGATGAATAAATTCTGGGAACCTAATGTACAGTATGGTGACATGGTGACTATAGTTAATAATACTATATTAGATACTTGAAATTTGATGAGTACGTAGATCTTAAGTGCTCTCACCACACACACACAAATGGTAACTCTGTGGGATGATGGGTATGTTAACTAACTTGATTGTGGTAATCATTTCACAGTGTATACCAATATTAAATCATCATGTTGTACACCTTAAAAATATACAACTCTCATTTCTCAATTATACCTCAGTAAAGATGGGGGGGATGTTTTGTGTACTTCAGAGTGCAGGAAAAGCATGGTTGGGCCACTCAAAACTTGGCTTTTTTATTCTTTTCTGTTTGTCTCCTGTTTTAGAAGCAGATCCTGAGACAAAGATTCAAATAAGAGTACAGTTGGCCCTCTGTATCCATGGGTTCTGCATCCCCAGATTCAACCAACCTCACATGGAAAATACTTGAAAAAAATTCCAGAGAGTTCCCAAAAGCAAAACTTGAATCTGCCACAGGTCGACAACTAGTTACATAGCATTTACATTGTATTAGGTATTATAAGTAGTCTAAAGATGATTTAAAGTACACAGGAGGGTGTGTGTAGGTTATATGCAAATGCTATGTCATTTTATATAAGGGACTTGAGCATCTGTGGATTTTGATATCTGTAGGGGTCCTGGAATCAATCCCCCATACTGAGGGAGGGCTGTCGTTTATTGGGCAGGTGAAGGCAGGGCCATGGTAGCTTGAGAGAAGGAAGCGAAGGCAGTCAAAAGAGTGTGTGTTTATCAAGCCAACTCCCACCACCCTCACCTTCCGCGGCCACCGAATACTGACTTTATAAAAACTTTATACTGTCTTTATAAAATGCTCAACTGTGGGAACAGTGAGTACAGATAAGCAGGAATTCTGTCTTATGTTGTAGTGGGAAGCTTTTTTTGGAGCATCTTTCTATAACAGAAGTTTTCAATGGCTCTTGCATTACAACACCCCTGGGAGGAAATGATGGTTAATATTTATGCTAACTTGCAGAAGAGAAAATTACTCCTGGATATGTTACCGACCCTTTTGAGATGAGCCCCAACAAGGGTCCTGCTGCCCACCATCGCTCACTCCAATAGAACAAGATCAAGTTCAGTTCAGAAGCAAAGGAAAGTTTTATTCTTGGATCAAAGAACCGAGAGGCAGGAGCTTGCGCTCTGGAGCACAGGCACTTCCCATGGGCCATGGGTGGGGCTTCTTTATAGGGTTCCCGTAGGGTGGAGGGGGAAGGGGAGAGGCCTGGCCTCTGGGGCGCAGGCGTGTTGCTCACAGCACTTCAGACTGAGGTGCCCGGTGCAGCCATCTTGAATTGAGGTGCCTGAAGCAGCTGTTCGGCGCAGGGTCCACGGAGTTGGTGTCGATGTGGTAGTTCTGCACTGTGAGCTCTAGTCTGACGTGTTAGGTATAAGGCCTCTGCACATGGCTCCCTAGAGGTACGTGAAACCAGACTAAGCACAAAAGAAGAGATTAAACCTTCTCACCTAGATTCCATCTTATTTTTTCCGGGGAAAAATAAATGGTTTCTGCCTGTGACAGATATTCAGATATTTTTGTCTCCTAGCCTCCAGTTCCAAATAAGTTTGTGAAAGTTGGCAAGTAGGTAAATATGTATATTCTTTTATAATTTTTTTTTTTTTTTTTCACTACGCGGGCCTCCCACTGCTGTGGCCTCTCCCGTTGCGGAGCACAGGCTCCGGACGCGCAGGCTCAGCGGCCATGGCTCACGGGCCCAGCCGCTCCGCGGCATGTGGGATCTTCCCGGACCGGGGCACGAACCCGCGTCCCCTGCATCGGCAGGCGGGCTCTCAGCCACTGCACCACCAGGGAAGCCCTATTCTTTTATAATTTTAATTCCTATGTGCAACTTTATTTCCAGGGCTAGGGAATTAGGGTCTGAGGTGATTCCCAAGCATGAAAAGCACTTGTTGATGTGCAGTATTTACGCTATACAGTAAATCAAATGGTGCTTGCAATTCCTTTGTGAATTTGTCAGAAAACCAGGAGGTATCAGCTAATGTCTGGCCTTGGAAACCTCAAAAGTTCATTTGGGGATGGTGAGTCTTAGAGCAAATCCCTGGTCTCTCCTGATCACTAGCACCTCCCCCTCCCACTGAGCAATGATCTCAGCTGTAGATGCCTTACCTTAAAAGCGACACTTAATTGTACAATAAAAACAAATGATTTAGAGAGTGCTGGTGGGCCGGGACCTCTTGGTGTTTAAGAGCAGAGCTGGGTGTGCTCTGCTGTGTCACATACTCGTGGGAGTAGCCAGGGTTGTAAAGAATAAGGAGGGTAACACGATAATTGGGACAAATCATCTGTTCTGAAAACCTTTTGTTTTTAGGACTTCTTACACTCTTAAACATTATTGAAGAACCTGGAGACCTTTCGTTTATGTGGGTTACATCTGTTTATATTTACCATTTGAGAAATTAAATAAGAAAAACCTAAGTATTGGGAAGCTTACAAGCTCATAGTAGAGGATATGTTTCCAATATTTTAATTTATTTTAAAGATTAGAGTTTGTAATTAGCAACAAATACTTTGTTCTTTTCTTTAAAGTGACTGGAATGTGAAGTAATAATGTCCACCAATACCCAAATCCGAATAACCATACTTTGTCGGTGTTTTTTCAAGACAATGTGGAATCCCTTGAAAAAAGTGTGTAGTTCAGTTTGCAACTTAAATACTCACACAAGCTGTTTTCCTCGAGCCAACCATTGTACTTTGGTATATAACAGAAGTGCTTTATGAATAGTTTCCATTTTATAACATAGAATATTAAAAGGAAGCGTACTCCAGGCTTCAGAACTAACAATTTTTTAGTGCTTTTTCAAGGACATTCTTAAGTGAAAGTGGCTTTTTTTTTTCTTTTCTAAACTGTGAGTGCATGGCAATGAATTATACAACTGCTAGAATAGTTTGGTGCCACTGCCTTGATTGGTGCTAAGGTGACAGAAGTTTTACCCACATTGCTTTTGCACCGTCAGTGCAAATGTCAATACATTGAAAAAGGCAAATATCCTCTTAGGATTATTATGAAAATAGTTTTGACCTTGTAGATTCCCTTGAAAGGATTTGGGAATCTCCAAGAGCTGGCAGACTATATACTCTGAGGACCAATGATTTAAGAAATGCTATCTTTCGAAAAAAGACGTATTGAATACCTGTCACTGCCAGGCACTTCTGTGTGCATGGGACATGTCGGTGGACAAAACAAGGAGCTCTCCGTTCATGGAGGTTATATTCTAGCAGGGGTGGTGACCGACAATAAGACAATAAATATAATTAACAGGTATATTAGGAGACGCATCAGGAGGTGATAAGCGCTATGGAAAAATAAAAAGTAGAGCAAGGTAAGGGTGACTGGGAGTGCTGGTAAGTGACAAGGAGCAGGTTAAAATTTTAGGCGTCATGGAAAAGAGGATATGTGAGCAGAGTCTTATAGGAGGTGAGGGAGTTAGCCATGTGGCTACCTGGTGGCAGAGCGTTTCAGTCAAGGGAACAGCTGTATAATGACTAAGTGGGAGTATGCCTGGCATGGTGCAAAAAGCACAAGGATGCTGTGAGGAGGGAGTGGAGGGATTGAATGTTAAAGGTTTAAGATATGTGGTCAGAAAAGGAAAGGAGGGCGCAGATTTTGTAGAAACGGAAGCTCCTGGAGGGTTTTTAGCAGAAGTGTGACCTAATCTCTCTTATGCTTTCCCTGATGGTCCAGTGGCTAAGACTCCGCTCTCCCAATGCAGGCGGCCTGGGTTCGATACCTGGTCAGGGAACTGGATCCCACATGCCACAACTAAGAGTTCACATGCTACAACTAAAGATCCCGCATGCTGCAACTAAGACCCAGTGCTGCCAAATAAATAAATAAATATTAAAAAAAAATAAAAGTTTACTTTTGTTGCCATGTTGAGGATAGACTGTACAGGACAAGGTAAGAAAACAGAGATTAATTAAGAGACATATGTAGTAATCCAGATGAGATATTAGTGGGTCGGGCCAGAGTTGTAGATGTGGCACTGGTGAGAATGGAGAATCAGTAGAACTTCCTAATGGTTTTGATGTGGGTGTAAGAGATACAGAGAAGTCAGAGGTAACTTCAAAATTTTTGGCCCGAGTAACTGAAAAGAGAGTGTATCTCTTATACAAAAATTAACTCAAAATTTATTGTAGGGGGCTTCCCTGGTGGCGCAGTGGTTGAGAGTCCGCCTGCCGATGCAGGGG
>NW_006788448.1:944224-964971 GCF_000442215.2 Lipotes vexillifer | reverse complement strand
CCCATTTAAAAAAAAAAAAAAAAAAAAAAAAAAAAATTTATTGTAGGTCTAAGTATAAAATTATAAAACGTTTAGAGGAAAAGACAGAAGAAAGTCTTCTGGGGGTAGGCAAACAGTTCTTAAACATAACAAAAAGCATGACCCATAAAAGAAAAAAATCAATATATTGGACTTCGTCAAAATTAAAAATATTTGCTCTTTGAAAGATACCATTAAGAGAATGAAAATAAAGTCATAGCACGGAAAAAATTACTTGTAAATCACATACCCCACAAAAGATTTCTATCCAGAATATATTTTTAAAAATCTTTAAACTCAACAGGAAGAAAACAGTCCAATTTGAAAATGAGAAAGGGATTTGAACAAATACTTTGACAAAGGATGGCAAATAAGCACGTGAAAAGATGCTTAACATCTTTAGCCATTAGGGAAATGCAGATTAAAGCCACTAAGAGAGGATGGAAGGAGGAAAAATTCCAGTAGCAAGTAGAAAGAGAGTAGGTCTGGGTGAGCACAGGCCAGTGGCTCTTACACATAAGCAAATTTGCTGGCTATTCCTGGTGAAGGACTTCCTGTGTTTCAGTTAGAAATAATGAAAAAGGAAGTAGGCATACCCCAAAGAACTTACCCTTTCCAATATTTTGAAATACAAATACACACACACTCACACACATATATACAATTTTGCATTTTGTATTTGAGTGTGTGTGTATATACACATACATACATACATAAAGCTTCTACTACAAAGGGCAGAACATTGGGGCAATAAAAAATATAAATGTAAAGAACAGGTTTTTGACATGTACCTCTGCTTTTGATACAGTATAGTTGGGGAGAACAGAGATAAATGATTGATTTTTCCAGAATGTATTTAAACAACAGAATGTTTTGATTTCCTCTGGAAGAAAAACCTGCCCTGTGTTCTACCTGTTCTTTGAAGAATGCCTAAGGCAGAGCAACTAGTCCTTGGGTAACTGAGCAGCAGTGCAGTCTTCTTTCTCAAGATCACAGGTTGCCGTTTATTTTTTAAGCTGCAGTTTTGTGCTGTTATTTTTTTCCTCTCCATCTGATTCATTCTGAGTCATGGGGAGCGTTCTCTCATTGTGATGGGGTGCCCTGCAGAAGAGAGCTGCCTTGCTTGTTCTGCACCATTAAATGTTTGCTTGAGTCTTCCTGTCAGAAATAGTATGGAGAGTCACAACACAGGGGAAAAAAAATGGGAGTGTGAGGATTCTGCCTGGGAAGACTCGGATTAGTAGAAATGGGATTAATGAAGAGAGTTTTCTGTTGTTTTCCAAGGAAGAAAATAATGAACTAATGTGCTTGATGGGCAGCGAAATCTCTCGGTGTGTCATGATTTTCAAGCAACTAAATAGCCCTTGACAATGGCATTCTCTCCTGATTAAAGATTCCATTCAAGCATGCCAGGTTCCCAGGCAGGGGGGAATGGGTTGAGGGAGGGATCACCTTAGTGGCAGAACAGCATTACCAAATGTCAGATCTCGTAGGTCATTAACCTTGCCCATATACATTTACTTGTAATCCGTCAGTGGGGAATTGAAGGATGTCGTCCCAGTCACACTGAAAAGACATGATTTTCCAGGATATGGGAGGCTTCTGTTCATTAAGCTGAAGCTGAGCATAGCTTGAAGAATTTAATCTGAACAAAATGGCCCTGAACTCAGTGGGAGTTACTTCCAAGGATATAGGACAAGGGCACTATACCTTAAGGATATTAAAAGCTGGAATAGAATGGAAGTGTGGTACATTTCTCTCCTTTCCTCCTTTCTGTGCTTAATACCATTATGTCAAATGTAAGTATGATACATTTAGAAGATGAAGACAGTGAATCAAAAATCACTCTTTGACCTCTCTTTTGCCTCAAAACATTAAAATCCAATTGATTTGCTATAACAGTAATAATTCCATTCACAAAAGACAAGAACACTAACACCAGTAAAATGATAGAAAAATGCAATTTGTTGCATTAGTGGCAAGCAATTGGAACAAAATGTATTAGTTTAGAAACCAGTCTGTGTGTAATTATGTGTGTTGTGTATTAAGAAAAAATACACAAAATGGTAGGATGTGAGGGATAAAATACCTTTTCATTGGCATGATCCTTTTACTTGAGAATCCATTTTATAGTCATAAGTTATAAAAAAGCATATTTGCCCCCGAAACTGTGTAGCTTGCAGTAAGATCCATTTTCAGCACTTCTGAATTCAGCTCACGTAGCCTTCTTGTAGGCTGTAAGGAGGTTCAAGCTGTTCTAAAACAGTCATCACGATCCATTACACTTTGTTCCCTGTAGCTTTTGTTCCCAGTTGCATGTGATACTGTTGATCGTGAAAGAAAATTTAAAATATATGCTGACTTTACATGTGGAGGGATTATAGTTTCGCTTGTTCAAAGCATTCTTGAATATACCTTCTAGAATCTAGTATGAAAATCCAGGGCAAAGGTAACATTTCAAAAGAGGACCTATCCAATTAATATTCCCTTTTTGTTAAAAGAATTACTTAGGAGAAATGTACTTTTTGAGATTGTGAGTTTGTTTAAATGTGGGAGACAGAAGCCAGTAATTTAAGCCTGAAAGGTTTACTGCAAATACCTGTATCACTGAAGCAAAAGCATTTTGCCTCAGTACACATTGAAGAAAATTTATCTTTAATTGGAGATTGTATTGATTTTTAATTAATAATAAAAGGCATCATATCTAATATTTTAGACTATGTTTGGAATATATGTTCTCTTTTTGGATGTTGCAGATTATAGAGAAAGATCTTCTTTGAGAGGTAACACATATTTGAAGAGAAGACACATATTTTTATACCAATTTATCCCCTCACACGCTACGGAAAACTGAATATTTTCTCCCAGGAACCTACTCCTGCTGCTTAGGATCACTATTGCTTGATGTCTTCCAGTCATTCAAGCTTCTTTGAGATATTTCATACTTTCTTTCTCTATATAATCAGTTGCCAAGTCCTACCAAGTCTTTTCTTTCTTTCTTTCTTTTTTTAAATTGAAGTATAGCTGATTTACAATGTTGTGTTAGTTTCAGGTGTACAGCAAAGTGATTCCGTTTTATACACACACACACACTCTTGTTCAGATTCTTTTCCATTATAGTTTATTACAAGATATTGAATATAGTTCCAAAGTCTTCTCCTTTAAAACTACTCCCCCCCATAGAATCACAGATTTTTATGTCCTAGAAGGAAGCTCCTATAGTCCAGTTTTTTTTTAAAACTTCTAGAGTAACAGAACCCTTTCTCTGAATGATACCTAGAAGCCCCCAGATTACTACTATTACTACTGCTGCTACTATTACTGCTGCTGCTGAGTCTGATTTGGTTGAAGCAAGGGTAGACAGGAGGGTCACAGACTTCCATCTGTTTGGTCCATTTTCTTTTTTTTTTTTTTGCTGTACGCGGGCCTCTCACTGCTGTGGCCTCTCCCGTTGTGGAGCACAGGCTCCGGACGCGCAGGCTCAGCGGCCACGGCTCACGGGCCCAGCCGCTCCGCGGCATGTGGGATCCTCCCGGACCGGGGCACGAACCCGTGTCCCCTGCACCGGCAGGCGGACCCCCAACCATTGCGCCACCAGGGAAGCCCTGTTTGGTCCATTTTTGTTGGCTTGTTGTCACCTTCAAAGATGCTTTATTTAATCCCAGGGGATCCTAGGAGTGGAGGAAACCAAGGTCCAGAGATAAGTGTCTTGTCCAAGATCATTACGCCAGTTAGTGCAGAGCTGGGACTAGAAGTCAAGTTAAAGTTTAGTGCCCTTCAGGTCCATCACCTGTACCATCGCTATCACCACCTGAGACCTGGCTTATTACAATACATTCTTAGCTGTCTCTGATCTCCCCTCTCCTATGTCCTCATTTACAGAACATATGGTATTTTGTGTTCTTTGTGTCTCTCCTCTGTACAACAGGCTTCTGTGGCTCTCCATTTCCTATAAAATCAAGCCCCAGTCTTTACGGGTTCATTTCAGGTTCTTCATAATCCAGACTTTTTCTTACATTGTTCTCCAATCCAAAGCCACTGTGCAAGCCTGTTTGCTTTTTTCACTGATCCTTGAATCACCTCGAAGTCTTTCCTTATATTTTTCCCTCTACCTGGAATGCTGACTTTCCATTGAACCTGTCCTTCAAGACTCAGATCAAGATCCTTGAAGCCTATTCTAACAATGCAGGTTCACAGTTACCCCTTTTGTCTTTTTGAGGACCATATGCATTCTGTACCATTTTTTGGCTTTTAAATTTCACATGGGTAAGAATATGTATTGTCTCATCAGTAAAAACATAAGTTCTGCTAGGACATGGACCATGGCTTATTTTGTATGCAATACTGACGTGGTGCTGTGTGAAAACCAACTGTATTTTGTGAGTGAGTTAAATTGGACTGAGGTGATGAAAAATTCTCCCTGCTCTTGATCACCACACAAGGATCCACTGCAGCATTTACCATGTAGCAGATGATGGGTATTCCATCCATTTCATCTGTTTTCCTTTCCCACCATAAAAAATTAGATCTAAAATTTTCTATTTGATCTTTTCTGTAACTATGCCATCAGCCTAATCATTAAAAAATTCGAATTGAATGTAAACATATGTCGATAATAATACTAATGTAAATGTTTTAATGTAAATACCTATTTCTATAACTTTTCAATAAATGTCTTTATACTTGTGTAGTACAATAAACGTAACTGCTTTTCAAAAATTAACGAGTCACACCAAAAGCCATATTTGCTCCTAGAGGAGAGGCTGTCCACGCCTCTCTCATATCCAGATGGCAAACTCAGGCAGGACTCCACGTTTTATCTACCTATACATCTACAATTAAAATTCAGAAGGCAGGGTTATTTGAAATGAAAAATGGAGTCGGAATTCTGATTGGTTATTGGTTTAACAATGGGGAATAACTTTGCTAATTAGGTTATAGGATGAGTATTTTTGATACACCTTTGTTCATACCTTTTTATAAAATATGCAAGCTGAAGATTTAACCCAATTTGTCGAAAACATGTTAACAATATTGAATATAATTAACAACATCTTAGTTTTTTTGTTTTTGTTTTTTTTTTTTTCACTACGCGGGCCTCTCACTGTTGTGGCCTCTCCTGTTGCGGAGCACATGCTCCGGACGCGCAGGCTCAGTGGCCATGGCGCACGGGCCCAGCCGCTCCGCGGCACGTGGGATCTTCCCGAACCGGGGCACGAACCCGCGTCCCCTGCATCGGCAGGCGGACTCTCAACCACTGCGCCACCTGGGAAGCCCATCAATATCTTAGTTTTCTTAACTTGCTCTGGGTATATCAGGCTACAGACGATGCCACTAAATGAAAGATTAAGAGGTATAGTTAATAATTATTGGATCAGTCTTGGAAAAGATTTTTGATAAATTTCCTAGAAATTGAGAAATTGATGTCATTAATGATGGGTAACACATCTCTTCACAATTCAGGATGATTTTCATTTCTTTGCTTTCAACAAAATTGAGGAATGTATAATTGAGTTGTCAGCTGGTGGATCACAAAAATAATATTTGAAGATGTGTCACTGTGTGGTTTTGGAATATAGAGTGGAAGAAAGCTCAAAGAGATGAATGACATTTTTCTATAGCAAATTGTGCTCCAATTCCATCTATTTATATATGTTAACAAATATTCTCAGAGCTCACAAAAAACACTTTAGAAAGGATGCTGAACCCAGTCTCATTGTAGCTATAAGTAATATTCATCCACCAAAATATGAAATGAAATAAAAAATCCTCATCTACCCCATTAATGAAAGAATTTCCAAATTCTTTCTATGTTTAAAATTTATATTTATATTGCTTTTGTTAAACTATATATTCATAATAATTTTAATAATGACTCAATCCAGAAGGAAGAACTTTATCTGGAAAGATGAAACGGCATCAGTGAAAGATTTTCAAGAGTAAAAATATTTCACGTGAAGATATTCTGTGGGGAAGCTGGAATGGAAACGCAAGTTCAAGGAGAAAAAAGAATGATATAAAATTTCTAAGTGTTGAAGATCAGCTTGTTCACGTAAATATATATATTTCAATGGATGGTATTGGGTATTAATAGCTTTGGTATTTATATATTTTTTTGATATATTAATTATTCCATTATTTTAAAATGTCAGTTTTACAACATACCAAAAATCAAATCCTTTGCAACCATGTAAATTTAAAATGAAATAATTTAAACGTGAATTAATACTGTGTGAGTGGGTACAGTTTTTCATAATTATTTTAGAGGAATACATAAGTAAATCTTAGAAACTCCTCTGGCCAAGAGGCACTGAATGTCATAGCCTCTGCCTGTCTCTCCAGTCTTATCAGATGCTTCCCTTTTATTTGCTCTCTACTTCCAAGGCGCATTGGTCCTTTTTTACTTCTCTGAATTCTTCTAGTTGCTTCCTGCCTAAGGACTTTTCCTCCTTCCTTATCTGCTCAGTGGCACCACTCTACCCCCAAAGCTAACTTAACCACCCTTAGCCAGATGATGTCCACTCATTCTTCTGAACAAAACTTCAGTGTTAGGTCTTAGGGGAGCCTTCTTTAGGCCATTTACCAAAGGTAGGTTTCTCTAGACTCCTCCCTAACCCTGTAACACCTTGATCTTTTCCTGCATATCTCTTAGCCCAATTAGGACTTAAAAAGTTGATCATATATATATATATATATATATATACATGTATATATATATTTTTTTTTTTTTACTGTGAGTTCCATAAGGGCAGGTACCAACTCTGTCTTGCTCACTGCTGTATCCCCAAGAGAATCCAGCACAGAGATGGAGTTAAAGATGGTGAAAAGAAATTATTCATGGCCTTTATTAAAGATCGTAAGGCAGACTTTATTCAGTTCCACTGTGATAAGTATAGGGACCACTTTGATAGAATTTTGCAGTGGAGAGAGAGATTGGGTTCAACTCCAAACACAGCATGGGCAAGTGGGAATTTAGGACGGAGATCAGTGGGTGAAAAATTACTAAGGAAAATGTCAGGAATAAGATAGAATTCTGGCTAAATCTATATAACAGGAGTCTTATTGAAAATAGGCCAGGGTGATCAGATATCACCTGGCAGTTGATAGAGGATAAGGAACCTGGTCAGATATCTTGCTAAAATGACTTAGCAGACTTCTTGTTAAAACTGGATTTTATAAGGAGTACACAGATGGGCCTAGGAGAAGGGTTCAGGAGCCTGACTAAAGTTTGGTCAAGCAAAGAATCTTTGTCAATGAGTGCATAGAAGTGACTCAATATTTGTTGAATGGATCAATGAACAATACAGCTTATTCCTTTTCTTTTAATTAAAAAAATTTTATTGAAGTATAGCTGATTTACAATGTTGTGTTAGTTTCAGGTGTACAGCAAAGTGAATCTGTCACAAATACATATATCCACTCTTTTTTAGATTCTTTTCCCATGTAGGCCACTACAGAGTATTGAGTAGAGTTCCCTGTGCTATACAGTAGGTCCTTATTAGTTATCTGTTTTATATATAGTAGTGTGTATGAGTACAGATTATTCTTAATATCCGTGTATGGTCACAGATACTTGTAGAGTATTATTATTCATTTAAGGAAGAAGGACTTGATTCATGAAAGATCTCAAGAAAACTTTCAAAATGGTTACATGGATCCAGTAAGATTATGTACAAAAAAAAGACTTTGAAGGAGTTAAAATAATTATTCAGATGTTGGTTATTTCATGTAAACTCTCTGCATCACTTCGAATTCTCTGAGAAGCAGTTACCAAGATTGGTTCAGATTGTGGGAGATTTTTTGAGGAAAATGTATGTGAAAGATAAAGGAGAGAGAGTGGGAGTAGGTGGGGAGAGCTTCAGACTGTAATGTGGTTAAGACACTTTTGAAGGAGAGGAGTTTGACAGGAAGAGTTTCGGACTGCAGTACAGTTCTAAGAATGTGTCAGCCAGATCAATGAAGAGTTCTTTAGCCTAAGTCACCTGTCAGAGGAGTTTTGCATCCTACAAGATGAACCTGCACTAGTACCCCTTCCATGCAGAGCCAAGGCTTGGGGAAGTCTAGGGGAAGGAAAGCATGGCCTTGGTGTAGACATGGTGGTGGATCTCAAGATCCATTCTGCTCCTGCCAGCAGGAGAGCTGAGTGGTGCATTCACACCCAGAAATCTAGAAGTGTATCGTCTGTCCAACCATTTTCTAATTTATCTGTACACAGTGCTTGGGGCAGAGCTTATATTTTCTGATTTTTACTTTGCAATTAATGAGATATATTTTCCTCCATGAATTTGACTGAGTTCATTCAATAATGCCACCAAGCTTCCTGGCCTAACTTCTGTTTGCCATCAGCTTATTGAATATTCCAGACAATATGGATCTCCCTTCTTCATGACCACCAGTCCATTTACCACTTGGAACTGACAGGTGGGTTCTTGGTTATTCCAGTGCTGGGTTAAAGAACAATAAAAAACAAATGAAGAATAAAGATAGGACTTTAGCAAACAGTCCTCGTTGTTGTTAAAGTTCTCTGGCATAACCACTTCCAAAATATTGCAACAAATAGGAATTCGAAGGGACAGAAATTCAGAAATATTTAATCATAAAAGCACCTCCAGTGCCAATGGCTGATCACTATTACCTGTCAGTGAGTTCTACTTTAGAGAAGTGCAGAGACCTGGGGATGATATCTTAGCACTTGTAACAGCTGTTGAAGACCAGTTCCTGTCTTCTCCTTGGGGTTTCATCTGTCCTCAGCAGTTATAACTGAACCATTATTTCCATTTGCCTCTACAGGAGTTTTGTTAATGGCTCCGCTACTATCCCTGTAAAGTCACCCTTGGAGGAACAGTTTCTAATATGGTCACCATGGTGATGCCACATGGATCAGTTTGCACCCTCTCGCTTAGATGACCCAGACTTCACAGACCTTGATTTTAGGCTAGCCCTGTACTCTCTTTAGGAGATTTGTAATTATGAGTCAATCACATAGAGCACTAATACTCATTATACAGAGGTTTACTATTAAAATAGTACTGAGGGGTAAAAAACTTTCAGATTTGCTCCCTCTCTTATTATCTGTCATTCCCTCCCCAGGGTAGCCTGGTTTTGTGTGTCTGTATAATTGCATGATGGTTGTGCTGGGTGTTCCTTTATTTTCTTCTTCTTTCCTGATTCTTTACACTAGACTACTTGGAGGCCTTTTTGAAGTAGAGTATAGGTTAGGAAATGCAAAAATATACATTTTCTTTCATGTATAGTGACCACCTGTTTTCATTATCAAAGTAATATAAGAGTCTCTGGTCAAGATAGGATCAGAAACCTCTCTAGATCTCTCTTTGTCTCATGGATTGCCATGGTGATAGGAGGGAGGTAGAACTGGGAAAGGACTGAAACTTATTGTAATATTTGAAGCTTATAAAATCCATGTGAACATTTATTTCTGACTTGGACATTGACTGATCCCTGTTATAATAGTGAAGGATACCATCTGTTTAAAAAAGTCTGTTAGCATCCTCCCAGGACTTTAGAGATTGTGGCTGTTGGAGAATAGGTTCTTGAATTTATAACACTGTTTAGTTTTACCCATACAACATTTGGAATGAAGAAGGAAAACTGTAATATCCTGTGGTTGTTTGAAGGTGTTTAATGGTATCAGGCAAGAATTGTAACGGAGAAGCTCAAATGGAGGGTTCCTTTTCAACTACCATTTCAGCAAGAATGCTGATACCTGCAGAAAGAACATGCCCTCTAGTGAGAGAGAGAGAGAGAGAGAGAAAGAGAGGAACAGAGACAGAGACAGAGACAGTGAGCTCTAACCATCATAGCCATGACAGTACTGCCGAGCTGAGTAGAGGGAAGAAAGCCTTTCACGCTGATCGATGGTGTTGATTTACTCCTCAGCCACTATGCATGAACAAGTCCGTGGACCAAGACTGAGAGCTATCTGTGAACAGACACGAGGGACTCTGAGGAAAGGAGATAGCACAGCACTGTAGATAAAGAGGGAAGAGGGACAGGAATGACTGGGCTCACGGTATGGCATCCAGACAACAGCATCCAGTTACTGTCTCCTAATCACTGGTTGAGACAGTCTCCTGAACTGTGTTCTACAGAACACCAGTTCTGCGAGGTGTTTAGATAACACACACCAAAAATAGGGTTCCATGGTCAAATAAATCAGGAAACACTACCTAGCATATCCTCCCTGGTGGAGATGTGTAATACATACGAATTAAAGCAAATAGTCTAACTTTATTCAAACCCAGTGTATCTCAAACCTTTGAATATAAAACCTTATTTTTATTTACTCATTTAGATATTTATTATTAATACCTAACGAAAAGTGTGTGCTGTTGAATACAGTATGGAAGAGCCATGGTAATGATTACTAGTAACGAAATGTAGAGCAGTGAGAATTGGACATCAGAACCCAATAAATGGCCTTTCGAGTTCTTGTATATGTACCCAATCCTAGTTGTGCATCAGGATCATCTGGTGGGGTTTGTAAAAAATGTCCATTTCAGATCTCATCCCTAATCTAAGAAATCTGAATCCAGAGGATAGGGCTTTAGGATCTGTACTTTAAAAATGTTTCCCTGGTGATTCTTATAAGCCAGACCAGTACTGTTCTATGGACCAGCGTTTACAAACCATTAAATTACAGACTTTGGGCTCAGTTGTCCCAATAAAGATTTTGTTGGCTCTGTGAAAATCAAGTTAAATAATTCATGTAGGTAGTGTCATATAGTATATACCTAAACTGAATACAGCCCACCTGTAGATTAGAGCCAAAATTCTGGTGTCCAAAGTAGGCAAAACCCAGTAATTTTTCTTCTTCCAGAATTCTGCTTTAACAAAGTTAATTTTTCTGCATCTGTTACCTTTTATTTTTAACTAAAATGTTATTTAAGGAATTGAATGAAGGGTAGATGAAGACAGGATAGCATACAGAATAATTTTATAAATCCTTAGTTCAGTATGGAAGGATTCCATCTAGGGAAGTACAGACTAAACTGCCCTTTTAGTATTTTGGTAGAAACAACACTTATTGTACATGGAGTGACATTTCAGTGCAGAGAAAGCTGGCGACCTTTATTGGGGAATCTACTCCAACAATCTTCTCCTGAGCATCTTCCTGAGACACCTGCACCATTCTGATAGCTTAACTTGACTGTTTACCTGAAGGTGATAAAGCATGAGTGGTGATGGTTCTGATAAGGTAACTGTCTGTAGATTCCTTAAACTCAGCTAAGAAATTATGCTTCTATGGTCAGAAACAACTGTGTCTAATAATGGTGATGTTGTCCATAATTACTCAGAGCAGTGATGGTTACAGTAAAGTAGGTAGGATTGGAACTTTAAGAAAACCTCTAAACATCTAGATTGTTTCTGCAAAATAAACTCATTTCGTCATTGAGATTTCTTAGTCTAGCTCAGCAGAGGAGAATGCACATTTGATAGGCTATTCAAAATAATTTCACATGTGATTTTTTTCCTGGTGACCTTTTACATGTGAGAATTAATTCCAAGGCAACAAGCCTAGATCTCATCTAACCCAAAGACTGTTAGATAAGAATTTTGCCTCTGAAGCAGAAATTGTCAGGCAGGAAAGGAATGTGATACTTTATGGCAGTGCTTCTGAAACTTTAACGTACATATGAATCACCTGGGATCTTGTTAAAATGCAGATTCTGGTTGAGAAGGGCAGGGATGGGGCCTGAGATTTCTTGCTTTTCTTGCAAGCTCCTGAGTGATGCTGACGTGTAATGGACCACCCTGAGGTTCTAAGGTATTTGGAAAGCTTTCGTCTTGGGGCATATCTGGAAACATAAGGAGAATAGTGTATTTATTATACTTTACCCAGAAGCATACTGAACATACTATTTGGAAGTGCAGCTGAATAGTTACACACTATTTAAAAATAAGTTTCCTTTACGTTTCTTGCCTTTGCAACACTTATGGCTGCCAGCTGAACAAAGCTGGTGCAGTGTGAGTGGCTGCCAGTGGACAGTGACAAAAACAAGACTTACTGAAACAAACAAGGGTTTCTTATAAATAATTTGGAAACCATTTTGGAATCCATTTCTTGGCAATGGAAATAGTACATTTCAGATGCTATTAAGTGATTAATTTATATGTGGGAAGGCCTCAGTTGGTAGTTCTGGAAATACTTAATGATGCTATGCCTCCGTCTATGAAGTTGAGAGGATATCCTGTAGAAAATGAAAATCCCAGAGGAAGGAAGTGCATGCTGTCTCTGCACAGTCATGATCATCTAATACAAGGTTTGTGCTGGAGAACTGTGGTGATGCAACCAGTTACAACTGAAATGGGCCCTCAAGGATAGATTAGAGACAAAACAGGAATCCACAAAACAGCTCCAGTATATGTTTGGACAAGCATCCAACCAGTCAACCTTTCTGTGTTTTTTCTGTCATAAGACTTCCTCTTTTTCTGTGATCCACTTGTCAAGTACATTTTGCCTTCACACGGTATATGTGATAGTCCAAAGCTCAATCACATTCTTCCCAGCTATAAACTGACTGCAGAGATGACTAAAAACGCCATGGAATTGAACTTAAAATAGTAATTTTGCTTTTTTTGTTCGGTGCCACATTAGGAGACAGAAAGATTTTGAGGGCTATCAGATTGGTAATACTTGGTATGAACTGGTGATAATATATTGATAATAATTTATTATGTGTAGAGATGGCGGATACAGGAATTATATTTGTATTGAGTTATTTTACTGAGTTAGTTTTGTTGTCATTGATTATACAAAATAAATTAGTGCTATGTCATACACATTCCACATTTTTTTAAGTTTACCTTTTTCTTTTGATTTTGTTTAGTGTCTTTATCCACACATACATTTTGAAATTTGTGTTGCCTTCATACCACCAAGTTCACCCATTTTAAGTGTACAATTCAATAACTTTTAGTAAATTCAGAGTTATACAGTCATCACCATAATCTGATTTTAGAATATTTCCATCACCTCCAAAACAATCCTTGTGCCATTTGTAGTTATTATAATTTTTGATCTATCTGACATTTATTTGGGTGGAAGAAGTGGGTTAGGAATCCAGCTTTATTTTTTTTCCAAATGACTAGCCTGTTGCCCCAACATTTCTGCCTCACAGAGTTGAAATGCCACCTTTTATCCTAAACTAAATTTTTATATATACTTATGTTTAGGTCTATATTCTAATCTGTTTATTGATCTGGGATGATCATATTTTATAAGTTAGTGGCAAATTATGATGTTTTAATTGTGGAGGTGCTAGATTTCTATTAGTATCTTCTTTTTCAGATTTCCCCAAATATCTTGTATGTCTATGTTTAGGTCATCTGGTCAAATGCTTCCTCCATGCCTTCATAGCTGCAGGTCATGCAGCTTTTAAAGTTCCTTTTTGATGCCTCTGGTTGTAAGATGACTGCCTCTACTACAATATCACCTCTGACTCCCAGGTGGAAATAAGAGAAAGGGCAAAAGATGTTAGCTGACTGGTCTCCCTTTACACATCATTCTGGGAGCTCCACCCAGTGACCTGTGCTTTCATTTCATTGGCCAGAACTCTGTCGTATAAATACTCTGGTTTCAAGAAGGCTAGGAAATGTAGTTTATCAGCTGGGCACATTATCACCCCATTAAAAACCAGTATACTGTTGGTAAGGAAGGAGATTAGATATCAGTAGACACTGAGCAGTGTATGCCACTTTCCTGTTCTCAGACATTTTTGCAATGATGGGACCAGAAATATCTTGTTTTCCTCTTGTTCAGTATAATATCAGTGTACCTTCACACTCTTCAATTCACATCACCGTACATTTTAGTAGGGACCAATTTATATGCAAGTATGTGAGCTGAAGCATATGACTGCTCCCAATAAGAATTATAGTACCTATTGTCTTTTGGTGTGAGCGGTCATTGGGGAACACTAAGCTTTTCTTTCTTTTTCACATTTTACCCAGTGATATTTGTGGCATGTGTTTGTTATTCTATTTAATGCACAGGAGTTGGAGATTGTCAACTTGATAGAAATGAGAATGGGGCAAAGGAAATGGGAAAAATAAGGGAAATCTATCAAGGATACACATCAGCATTTAAATGTTAAATAGCACTGGTTAGCAACTGGCTGCCCAATGCTTTGACCATAAGATAGGTTGAAAAAGAAAATGAATGTATAAATGATGTTAAAATAGAAATGAACTTCACTTTCCTAGAGAGAGTCTTCACAGAAACTTTTGGAGGAGAGGGGAAGCCAAAGCTGTTGGAGAGGATGCTGGGGCATTCTAGAAAAGGGGAAGCAGGGTGCCTTTTCAGGAAAGTTGAGCTAAAAATAGAGCCCTGGTATCCAACAGTGGCCTGGGCGCTTCAAACACTGGGGTCCGTGCCATTGTTGTTTTTTTAGAAAAAACTTATTTTGAGTTCATTTTAGACTTACAGATGAGTTGCAAAATAGTACAGAGAGTTCGCATATACTTTTTAAAATAGTTTTTAAAAAAAAATTTATTTATTTTTAATTTATTTATTTTTGATTTTATAAGTTAGTGGCAAATTATGATGTTTTAATTGTGGAGGTGCTAGATTTCTATTAGTATCTTCTTTTTCAGATTTCCCCAAATATCTTGTATGTCTATGTTTAGGTCATCTGGTCAAATGCTTCCTCCATGCCTTCATAGCTGCAGGTCATGCAGCTTTTAAAGTTCCTTTTTGATGCCTCTGGTTGTAAGATGACTGCCTCTACTACAATATCACCTCTGACTCCCAGGTGGAAATAAGAGAAAGGGCAAAAGATGTTAGCTGACTGGTCTCCCTTTACACATCATTCTGGGAGCTCCACCCAGTGACCTGTGCTTTCATTTCATTGGCCAGAACTCTGTCGTATAAATACTCTGGTTTCAAGAAGGCTAGGAAATGTAGTTTATCAGCTGGGCACATTATCACCCCATTAAAAACCAGTATACTGTTGGTAAGGAAGGAGATTAGATATCAGTAGACACTGAGCAGTGTATGCCACTTTCCTGTTCTCAGACATTTTTGCAATGATGGGACCAGAAATATCTTGTTTTCCTCTTGTTCAGTATAATATCAGTGTACCTTCACACTCTTCAATTCACATCACCGTACATTTTAGTAGGGACCAATTTATATGCAAGTATGTGAGCTGAAGCATATGACTGCTCCCAATAAGAATTATAGTACCTATTGTCTTTTGGTGTGAGCGGTCATTGGGGAACACTAAGCTTTTCTTTCTTTTTCACATTTTACCCAGTGATATTTGTGGCATGTGTTTGTTATTCTATTTAATGCACAGGAGTTGGAGATTGTCAACTTGATAGAAATGAGAATGGGGCAAAGGAAATGGGAAAAATAAGGGAAATCTATCAAGGATACACATCAGCATTTAAATGTTAAATAGCACTGGTTAGCAACTGGCTGCCCAATGCTTTGACCATAAGATAGGTTGAAAAAGAAAATGAATGTATAAATGATGTTAAAATAGAAATGAACTTCACTTTCCTAGAGAGAGTCTTCACAGAAACTTTTGGAGGAGAGGGGAAGCCAAAGCTGTTGGAGAGGATGCTGGGGCATTCTAGAAAAGGGGAAGCAGGGTGCCTTTTCAGGAAAGTTGAGCTAAAAATAGAGCCCTGGTATCCAACAGTGGCCTGGGCGCTTCAAACACTGGGGTCCGTGCCATTGTTGTTTTTTTAGAAAAAACTTATTTTGAGTTCATTTTAGACTTACAGATGAGTTGCAAAATAGTACAGAGAGTTCGCATATACTTTTTAAAATAGTTTTTAAAAAAAAATTTATTTATTTTTAATTTATTTATTTTTGACTGCGTTGGGTCTTCGTTGCTGTGCGCGGGCTTTCTCTAGTTGCGGCGAGTGGGGGCTACTCTTCATTGTGGTGCGCGGGCTTCTCATTGTGGTGGCCTCTCTTGTTGTGGAGCACAGGCTCTAGGTGCACGGGCTTCAGTAGTTGTGGCACGTGGGCTGAGTAGTTGTGGCTCGCAGCTCTAGAGCACATGCTCAGTAGTTGTGGTGCAGGGGCTTAGTTGCTCCGCGGCATGTGGTATCTTCCCGGACCAGGGATCGAACCCGTGACCCCTACATTGGCAGGCGGATTCTTAAACACTGCACCACCAGGGAAGCCTGAGAGTTCGTGTATACTTTTCACTTTGCCTCCCCTTATGTTAAAATCTTTTTTTTAAATTAATTTTTATTGGAGTATAGTTGCTTTACAATATTGTGTTAGCTTCTACTGCACAGCAAAATGAATCAGCCATACATGTACATATATCTCCTTCATTTAGGACACTACAGTGCATTAAGTAGAGTTCCCTGTGCTATACAGTATGTTCCCATCAGTTGTCTATTTTATACATAGTATCAATAGTGTATATGTGTCAATCCCAATCTCCCAGTTCCTCCGACCCCACAACTTTCCCCTTGGTATCCATACATTTGTTCTCTACCTCTGTGTCTCTATTTCTGCTTGGCAAATATGGTCATCTATATCATTTTTCTAGATTCCACATATATGCATTAATATACAATATTTGTTTTTCTCTTTCTGACTTACTCTCTGTCTGACACTCTCTAGGTCCATCCACGTCTCTACAAATGACCCAATTTCGTTCCTTTTTATGGCTGAGTAATATTCCATTGTGTATATGTACCACATCTTCTTTATCCATTCCTCTGGTGATGGACATTTAGGTTGCTTCCATGTCCTGGCTATTGTAAATAGAGCTGCAATGAACATTGGGGTGCATGTGTCTTTTTGAATTATGGTTTTCTCTGGGTATATGCCCAATAGTGGGATTGCTGGGTCATATGGTAATTCTATTTTTAGTTTTTTAAGGAACTTCCATATTGTTTTCCACAGTGGCTGTATAACATCTTATATAACGAAATAATTATAGCAACTTGCTGAGGGAATTCCCTGGTGGTCCAGTGGTTAAGACTCTGCACTCTCACTGCCGAGGGCCCAGGTTCAATCCCTGGTCAGGGAACTAAGATCCCACAACCTGTGTGGTGTGGCCAAAAAAAAACTTGCTGAATTTCCAGATACGCTAATCCGACCTATCAGTACTGAAGAGAAGTAGCAAGCCTTGGAAGTAGGGAAGGTATAATTAAGTAAAGTATCTAGAAAAAGATATTTTTTTGTTCCCAGATATTCCCAATCCATCAAATCTATTTTAAAAAATAGAGTCAAGATTAACATTACTGGGCTTCCCTGGTGGCACAGTGGTTGAGAGTCCGCCTGCCGATGCAGGGGACGCGGGTTCGTGCCCCGGTCCGGGAAGATCCCACATGCCGCGGAGCAGCTGGGCCCGTGCGCCATGGCCGCTGAGCCTGCGCGTCCGGAGCCTGTGCTCCGCAACGGGAGAGGACCGCGTACCGCAAAAAAAAAAAAAAAAAAAAAGATTAACATTACTGATGCTTAGTTTTTAATGTGAGCAACTATCGTTTTGAAAATGAGGCATATTTTGTCCTGATTCTTGCATTGCTACTCACTCTGAAAATAACAGACACTCTGCTTCTGAATTTTGGCTCATAAAATAACTCTGGGTGTAGATTCAGTCCAGAAAATACTTTGGGGTTCCAGTTAAACAGTTCTATAAAATACAACAGCCCATCCCTCTTCCTGGGGGTGTATCTAGGGTAGGACATATACCTATATACTACATTTTTACCAGTTGTTGGTGCAATAAAAATCAAGTATTTTAAAGAAGAATTAGACCAATATAGAGTTGTCTATTATTTTAGAAAACTGTACTTTAATGCTGTAGTTTGGTATTTCTATTCCAAGTATTCCTGGTCCTTGTGTCTGGAATATTCTTACAAGACACTCTCCTGCCCCCATCATTAGAACTATCACCAGACCCCAGCCTCTCCCATCTCTCCCTCCTTCCCCTCCCATGCTCACAAAGACACACATTTTCTCTCTAACACTCTAGGGCAGTTAATTTCTAGATCTTTTGGGTCTCAGATGAAATGTTACTCCCTCACCAAACCCTGTTGTATTCAATCACCAGCATCTACCACAATGCCTGAGATATAGTGGACATATTAATTTATATTATTCCTATTTTTCGGATGAGTAATGCTGCAATTAACATCATTGTGCACGTATTCCATCCATATTTCAGGTTATTTCCTTAGGAAACTAATTGAGTTTAAAGGTATGAATATTTTCAAGACTAAATATATATACTGCGAAATCACTTTCTAGTAATTGTTCCAACTTCTACTCATACCATTAGTGTGGTCTTTCTGTGAGGAAACAATTAAATCTGGGGGCACTGTTTTCAGGCTTCCTAAATTCTACAAATTTATTTTGAATTGATTGAAAATGGATTTGCATTCTCTTTTTATTTTCCTCTGTTGTTTGCTTATTAAAAAAAAAATTCATTTCAATGAGCACTTTACTGACACACAAGTACATTCTCTTACAGTTTTCTTATTCAGTATCACATGATAGCTATTCTGAAAGGCAATTTTTTTCTTGGCCAAAACCACAAATTTTTAATGCCTCAAGTTGAGCTGTCATCTAGTTCACCAAACCAACAAAAGGGTGATAATACATTTTATATAAATAATTTGGGAGGATTCCTCCTGTCAAAACAAAAAGCACCTCTAAGAATAAACCAATATTAACAGTAGCAATTCAGAAAAAATACTCTAGCAAGTCCACAAATGATATTTCACATTTATCTTATGCTTTATGTGTGAAAGCCATATCATATACTGCAAATAATAAACTATATTTTATTATCAGGTTCATAATTCACGATATTATGTAGCAATTGAGGGGAAGGAGTAAAAGAATAAATGTTCTTTTACAGAAAACGTGGCAAAAACCAATCACCAAGATTAAGAGTTTTCCCCAACTGGCTAGTGTATGAACAACACAAATTGGGGTTTGGATATGCTGATGTTTTATATTGATTCAGAATATTTGATACCCTATGTCATGGATTGACAGACTTTTTCTGTAAAGGGCCAATAGTACATATTTTAGGTTTTGTGGGGTCATTGGGGATCTGTTGAAAGTACTCAACTCTGCCATTTTAGTGCAAAAGCAGCCATAGACAATGAGTAAACAATGAGTTTGGCAGTGAACCAGTAAAACTCTTTTTTTATTTTGGTATGAAGGAAAATTTATTTGGCTAGAGCATTTAAATAACGTAACTTTTTCTAAACCAATGAACTTGGTAATACACATCATTTCTGCAAGATTTTGATAAATTACACCCTTGCATTTAAAGACATTTCCAGATACACTCGAAGTAATTTACCACAGTTTTGGATGGCTTCATTTATAGCTGTAAAATGAATTAATTTGCTATAATTTTATTAAATAAAATCTTACTTTTCTTTGAACTAGTATCTCCAGCTTAGTGAAGAGCAGCCTGACACATAAACAAGACCCTGGTTATTCAAGTGAATAGAATGTAGGTGCTGTCATCAAGCTGATCTGTATTCGTAAGATCATCATCCTTAGAAGAGAACAGGAGGGAAGAACAAAACTTGGGGAATGACTTGTCAACATCTAAATAATTTCTTCAGGACTCTTACGATTTTATCCTTTTTCATTTCCACAAAAGGCTGGACTTATACAGTAGTTAATTATATAATCTGAAGTTTTAGAGTTTTTTTTCTTTTAGATTTTAGAATCATATAGGAATATAATTAGTAAAGCTCTTTGCCACAGTAGGAGGGCAGGAGGGCTGGAATTTGCTGACTCTTGGCCTATATGATAGATAGGACAGCCATAGGAGATGTTGCTCCAGAACTTGAGAGTCCAAAGCATGATTGTAAGGAAATACAGAAATATTTATAAAAGCATGAAAGAAACCACACTTTAAAAGTGGCAAATAAAAAAATAAAACCCATGTAGAGAAAGTCTGAAATAATATCCTGAAAGTTTTCAAAGCTGGTAGAAAGAGATGAGAAGAAACTGAGAGGCACAGCAGCCTCTCTCGGCTCAAGGCAAGAGGGAAGATAATTCAGAGGGTGCTGATGGTGAGTCGGGGGGACTAGGGATGTTTACTGAAGCTTGGATTGCAGGCTGGTCTTAATGGCAGAACCCCTAGGAGAAAGGACCTTTTTTCCTTAGGCATCTAAGGAAGGAATGAGCTATTGAGATGGACTTAGCTTGGTGTGTAGTGAGTGCTTTCTACTTGGTCTCATCCTCCCCTTCCCACGGTGGTGATCCTGGGGGCCAGCAAGGAAACTATGTTGCCCAAATGTTACCCAAATTACGATGGCCCAAGACCCACTGGCTTTATTTATCCTTCCCAAAGTGTACTCAGATATGTCAGAGAGGTCCTGCAGTGCTGCCTCTTACGTGGCAAGTACTTCCTCACCTTCTTGTCTTTTATTCTCCCTGTTACACCTGCACAGTGGTGCCTCTCTGGCTGATGGCCCTCATGCTTTGCACAGCATAGCTCTCCCTCCGCTGGTGCTGGTGAGCCCCACTGCTTTAGAAGAAAAGGTATATTTTTCTCCTTGTAGAGATGGCATTCAGCTTTGACTAAACTGTAGTGACGTAAGTGGATACAGATCTCTTTCTGTCACAAAATAAGTCCAGATTCCTTTTGTGCCACCATGCTTAGCCTGTGGTTTTTATCCTCACAGTTGCAAATTGGCTGTTTTGCACCTCCATATCAAGTCCACAGTCCAGGTAGGAAGAAGGCAAAAGGGAAAGAGGTGGT
>NW_006788448.1:927265-944059 GCF_000442215.2 Lipotes vexillifer | reverse complement strand
GGAAAGAGTTGGTACCAGCAAACTTCTGCTTATGTAGTTTTGGCCCAAACTCTGTCAAATGGCTGTATATAGTCGCCATAACACCTGAGAAATTTATATGTATTTATTTTTATAGCCTCAGTAAAATGGTAGTTGGGTTAGCCAACCTGTACTGAATTCTCAACTTCTTGTTTACTTCATTCCACGAATAGGATAGTCCTTTCTCCTAAGTTCCCCAAAGTATAGTAGAGACTAGGCTTAAATTTATAAAGATAGCTCCCTTATTTTCAAATAGTTTAAGATTTACAAGAAGTTGCAAAAATAGTGGTGCAGATCCTGCATACCCTTTTTTCAGCTTTCTCAAATTATAATATCTTACATAAGCATAATATATTGTCATAATCAGGAAATTGATGCTGGTACAATACCGTTAACTCAGGTACAGACCAAATTTGAATTTCACCAATTTCATATGCACTTTTTTCTTTTTTGGTGTATATTTCTATGGTATTTAGTTGCGTATGTAGATTTGAGGAACCATTACCACAATAGGGATATGCAAATGTTCCATCACCACAAAGAAGCTCCCTCATTTTTCCCCTTCATAGTCCCCTTCATAGGCCCCTTCCTCAAGTCCTTAACAACTACTCCTCTGTTCTCCATCACTAAAGTTTGAGAATGTTATATAAATGAAATAATAGTATATGTAGACCTTTAAGTTGACATTTTTCACTTAGCATAGTGTCCTTGAGATCCATCCAGATTTTGAAATTATCAAAAGTTCATTCCTTTGCTGAGCAATATTCCATTGTATGGATATGCCACAGTTTGTTTATCCATTCATTCCTCGTGGAACATTTGGCTTGTTTCCAGGTTTTGAATATTACAAATAAAGCTACTATAAACATTCATGTACAGATTTTTGTGTGAAGAAAAGTTTTAATTTTTCTAGGGTAAATCCTAGGAATACGATTGTTGGGTTGTGTGGTAAGTGTATGTTTAACATTATAAGAAACTGCTAAGCTATTTTCCAAAGTGACTATATCATTTTACATTCACATTGTCCATATTAGTCTTTTTTTATAAATTTATTTATTTTTGGCTGCATTGGGTCTTCGTTGCTATACGCGGGCTTTTCTCTGGTTGCATCGAGCAGAGGTTACTCTTTGTTGTGGTGCATGGGCTTCTCACTGCGGTGGCTTCTCTTTTTGCGGAGCATGGGCTCTAGGCACACGGGCTTCAGTAGTTGTGGCACGTGGGCTCAGTAGTTATGGCTCGCGGGCTCTAGAGCACAGGCTCAGTAGTTGTGGTGCACAGGCTTAGTTGCTTCGTGGCATGTGGGATATTCCTGGACCAGAGCTCAAACCTGTGTCCCCTGCATTGGCAGGCGGATTCTTAACCACTGCGCCAGCAGGGAAGTCCCCATATTAGTCTTAAGGTGGAAACAACTCAATCCAAAATATCCATCAACTAATGAATGGATAAACAAAATGTGGTATATCCATACAATAGAATATTATTTGGCTATTAGGAGGAATGAGATATTAACATAAATTAATCATGTTTTGAAGAATACTTCAAAAATATTATGCTAAATTAAAGAAGCCAGACACTAAAGACCACATGTTATATGATTCCATATCCTAGTCTGGACTAGGAAAGTCTATAGAGAGAGCAAGTTAACCAGTGGTTGGTTCAGGAGGATGGAGTGACTGCTAATGGGCATGAGGTCTGGTTTTCAGGTGAGCAAAATGTTCTGAAATTAGATTGTTATGATAGCTGTATACAGGCTCAGTGGCCATGGCTCATGGGCCCAGCCGCTCCGCGACATGCGGGATCTTCCCGGACCGGGGCACGAACCCATGTCCCCTGCATTGGCAGGCGGACTCTCAACCACTGCGCCACCAGGGAAGCCCTGTTGGAAGATTTTTAATCACAGTTTCAATTTCAGTGCTTGTGATTGGTGTTTATATTTTCTATTTCTTCCCGGTTTAGTCTCAGAAGGTTGTGCTTTTCTAAGAATTTGTCCATTCCTTCCAGGTTGTCCATTTTATTGGCATATAGTTGCTTGTAGTAATCTCTCATGATCCTTTGTATTTCTGCAGTGTCAGTTGTTACTTCTCCATTTTCATTTCTAATTCTGTTGATTTGAGTCTTCTCCCTTTTTTTCGTGATGAGTCTGGCTAATGGTTTATCAAGTTTGTTATCTTCTCAAAGAATCAGCTTTTAGTTTTATTGATCTTTGCTATTGTTTCCTTCATTTCTGTTTCATTTATTTCTGATCTCATCTGTATGATTTCTTTCCTTCTGCTAATTTTGGTGTTTTTTTTTCATTCTTCTTTCTCTAATTGCTTTAGGTGTAAGGTTAGGTTGTTTATTTGAGATGTTTCTTGTTTCTTGAGATAGGATTGTATTACTATAAACTTCCCTCTTAGAACTGCTTTTGCTACATCCCATTGGTTTTGGGTTGTCATGTTTTCATTGTCATTTGTCTCTAGGTATTTTTTAATTCCCTCTTTGATTTCTTCAGTGATCTCTTTATTATTTAGTAGTGTATTGTTTAGCCTCCATGTGTTTGTATTTTTTACAGTGTTTTTTCCTGTAATTGATATCTAGTGTCATAGCGTTGTGCTCGGAAAAGATACTTGGTACAATTTAAACTTTCTTAAATTTACCAAGGCTTGATTTGTGACCCAAGATACGGTCTGTCCTGGAGAATGTTCCATGAGCACTTGAGAAGAAAGTGTATTCTGTTATTTTTGGTTGGAATGTCCTATAAATAGCAATTAAGTCCATCATGTTTAATGTGTCATTTAAAGTTTGTGTTTCCTTATTTATTTTCGTTTTGGATGATATATCCATTGGTGAAAGTGGGGTGTTAAAAGTCCCCTACTATGCTTGTGTTACTGTCGATTTCCCCTTTTATGGCTGTTAGCATTTGCCTTATGTATTGAGGGGCTCCTATGTTGGGGGCATAAATATTTACAATTGTTATATCTTCTTCTTGGATTGATCCCTTGATCATTATGTAGTGTCCTTCTTTGTCTCTTGTAATAGTCTTTATTTTAAAGTCTATTTTGTCTGATATGAGAATTGCTACTCCAGCTTTCTTTTGATTTCCATTTGCATGGAATATCTTTTAACATCCTCTCACTTTCAGTCTGTATGTGTCCCTAGGTTGGAAGTGGGTCTCTTGTAGACAGCATATGTTGGGTCTTGTTTTGTATCCATTCAGCCAGTCTATGTCCTTTGGTTGGAGCACTTAATCCATTTCCATTTAAGGTAATTATCAATATGTATGTTCCTATCACCATTTTCTCAATTGTTTTGGGTTTCTTATTGTAGGTGTTTTCCTTCTCTTGTGTTTCCTGCCTGGGGAAGTTCCTTTAGCATTTCTTGTAAAGCTGGTTTGGTGGTGCTGAATTTTCTTAACTTCTGCTTCTCTATAAAGGTTTTAATTTCTCCATTGAATCTGAATGAGATCCTTGCTGGGTGGAGTAATCTTGGCTGTAGGTTTTTCCCTTTCATCACTATAAATATGTTCTGCAACTCCCTTCTGGCTTTCAGAGTTTCTGCTGAAAAATCAGCTATTAACCTTATGGGGATTCCCTTGTATGTTATTTGTTGCTTTTCCCTTGCTGCTTTTAATATTTTTTCTTTGTATTTAATTTTTGATCATTTGAGTAATATGTGTCTCAGTGTGTTTCTCTTTGGATTTATCCTGTATGGTACTTTCTGTGCTTACTGAAGTTGATTGACTATTTCCTTTCCCATGTTAGGGAAGTTTTTGACTATAATCTCTTCCAATTTTTCCTCAGACCCTTTCTTTTTCTCTTTTTCTTCTGGGACCCCTATAATTCAAATGTTGGTGCATTTATTGTTGTCCCAGAGGTCTCTGTGACTGCCCTCAGTTCTTTTCATTCTTTTTTCTGTATTCTGCTCCCTGGCAGTTATTTCCACCATTTTATCTTCCAGCTCACTTATCCATTCTTCTGCCTCAGTTATTCTGCTATCAATTCCTTCTGG
Organism: Lipotes vexillifer; assembly: GCF_000442215.2. Classification (NCBI taxonomy): domain Eukaryota; kingdom Metazoa; phylum Chordata; class Mammalia; order Artiodactyla; family Lipotidae; genus Lipotes; species Lipotes vexillifer. The sequence continues at coordinate 940,054 of NW_006788448.1, read as the reverse complement.
AGTATTTTTAATTTCAGTTATTGTATTGTTCCTCATTGTTTGTTTGCTTTATAATTCTTCTAGATCCTTGTTAAATGTTTATTGTATTTTCTCCATTCTGTTTCTGAGATTTTGGATCATCTTTACTATTATTACTCTGAATTCTTTTTCAGGTAGGTTGCCTATTTCATCTTCATTTATTTGTTCTTTTAGGTTTTTACCTTGCTCCTTCATCTGTAACATATTTTTTTGCCCTTTCTTTTTTTTTTTTTTTTTTTTTTTTTTGATGGGTGGTGCTGTATTCCTGTCTTACTGGTTGTTTGGCCTGAGATGTCCAGCACTGGAGTTTGTAGGCAGTTGGATAGAGCTGGTTCTCGGTGCTGAGATGAGGACCTCTGGGAGGCCTCACTCTGATTGATAGTCCCTGGGGTCTGAGGTTCTCTGTTAGTCCAGTGGTTTGGACTCAGCGCTCCCACCACAGGAGCTCAGGCCTGTCCTCCGGCCTGGGAACCAAGGTCCTGCAAGCTTCGCAGTGTGGTTAGAAAAATAAAAGAAAGAAAGAAGAAAAGGAGCAATACAATATCGAAGAATGAAAAACAAAATAAAATTAGAAGGATAAAAAATATATTAGGAAAAATAAAACTATAATTGAAACAACTGCAACAAGGTAAAATAAAACCACAACAGAAAAAAGAAAAAAAAAAAAAGGTAGGGGGGAGCAAACCAAAAGGAGAGAACAGTAATAAAGTATAAAGAGTAAAATAAAATTTAAAAAATATAAGATTATTAGGAAAAATAAAAATATAAAAGAATCAACAATGAATCAACAAGGTAAAACAGAACCCTAATCTAAAAGAGGAAAAAAGAAAAAAAAAAACCAAAAAAAACGCCTTGGCTATTTCGGCTGCGTTTAGGCAGGGGTGGGGTTTAGGGTGAGGCGGGACCTAGGTGGGTGGGTGGGGTGACGTTTAAGCATGGGGCGGGGTCTAGGCTCAGGACCCATGTAGCCGGAAAAGGCCCTGGTGGCTGGGCCTAGGCAGGGTGATATTCCAGCATGGGGCAGGGCCTCTGCTTAGGACCTACGTAGAGGGGAGAGGCAGCGCGTCTAAAGGAGGGCATCTGGAGTGTGGAGTTCTGGAGTTTGGAGGTAGGGCCCTGGGTGTTGGTGTGTGGGTGGGGTTTAGGCCCAGCTCCTTGGAGGGGGTCTCCGAATGTAGAGGTAGGGCCCTGGGTGGGGGGTGTAGGGGTGGGGCTTGGGTTCTGTGTGGCAGAAGGGAGGCTGGGAGGGCAGAGGATCAGACCCGGGAGCCCAACAGGCTTCCCGTTCCCTAAGTGGACAGGGAAGTCACTGGCTCTGTTCCCTTCCGTTCCTTCGCGCCCCTTCCCCACCGTCTCCCCCAGGGTCTCCCCTGTCTCTGCTGAGCCCCTAAGCGGGGGTGGGTCCCGCTGGGTGTAGGAACTTCTCTCCTCCCCAGCCACCCCTCAAGGGTCCTGGTTCCAGAGGTCCGGCCTTTACTTTTGCTCCCCTTTCCCTCCCTCCCACTCCCTCAGGACCGAAGCAGCTGGAGGGGACCTAGGTGGGCAGAGGATCAGGCCTGGGATCTCAGCAGGTTCCTGGGGGCCCAACTGGACAGGGAAAACCTGGCCATGCTCCCTTCTTATCTTTTGCCCTCCCAGTGGTCCCCCAATTTTCCCCCTTTGGGCATGGGATCCCTTCCCCTCCCCCAGCTGGCCCTCAGGGACACCAGTCCCGTCCCGCCTCCACTTCTCTTCCCCCTTCACTCCCGCCATACCCCACGTCCTACCCAGCTGCTGGGGGTTCCTCCCATCCCCTTAGGTGTCCGTGGTCCCCCACCGGTGCCTGGTAGGTGCCCTAGTTGTGAGGAGATGTGAATTCCGCATCCTCCTAGTACACCATCTTGACTCTGCCCTCTCACTGATAGGGTTTTGATATGAGTCTGTAAGCAATTGATTTATTATGGTCTCTGTGCAGTCAAACCTCTCTGCTAATGATAATCTGTATTTGCAGCCACTCCCCAGCACTAGCATCACCGCCTCAGCTCCCCCTCAGATCATCAGGCATTAGATTCTCATAAGGAGCATGCAACCTAGATCCCTCGCATGTGCAGTTCACAGTAGCGTTCATGCTCATATGAGAATCTAATGCTGCCACTGATCTGACAGGAGGCAGAGCTCAGGCAGTAATGCAAGTGATGGGGAGCAGCTGTAAATACAGATGAAGCTGCACTTGCTCACCCACTGCTCACCTCCTGCTGTGTGTCATGGTTCCTAACAGGCCACATACTGATACTGATCCATGTCCCAGAGGTTGGGGACCCCTGATGTAAAGGATCGATTCTGGAAATCTGAGTTAGTGACATTATATTTCTGTTTTACTCCAGATCTGTTTTAATGCCCATTATAGCTGGCTGCTATAATACATAGCCCATGTCTGAATCCAATTCTGGGAATATTCAAATCCTAACAATCTGATCAGAATTATACTTAACAAAATAGGATGGAATAAGACAGAAACATACTGAAATCTGTCTGTGAAGACTCCAGAAAGTGAGGAGTCACTGAAGAAAAATTTGCTTAGTGTTTATCCAGCAGTGCTGAAGACTTGAAAGGGATCATACTCTGAATGTTTGTGACTGGGCCCTCCATGTTCCTGGTACCTCTAGCTTTCTCCATAACAGGAACAGTGGGTTAATATGAAGTGAGGGAGAGTGTGTTGATCTCTTCAGTTCAAATGAATGGCTTCATTTTCAAGCTCATTAAGCACTCTTCCCCTCTGTCCTGAGTCTTCTTTAGGTCAATAAAGGAAAAAACCCACACTGAAGTGTAACAGCACTATGGTTATTGATTCATTGTCTAGTAACTAAAGCTGATTTTACTTATTTGTGGGTGAGATTCAAATTGACTAACAGTGAAGAAAAACACCTGTTAGTTTTTTCACCATCCAGAGCATGCTCCACAATAACAAAATAATTGCATTAGGCTTATTCTTACTCTTAGGGATTTAACAGGCTAAATAATTGATCAATTTGTATTCCAATTCATGATTTAGAATAGCAACGGAGCTTCTAACTATGGAAAGGAAGATATTGATTTATGACTTGGGAAAAAAATGGTCAAAATGTGGATGTGCCATCAACATGTATAACAAATGAATCATTGAGATCCTGACTAGGAATTGGCATGTATTTAATTGCATGTGGAATAGAGGAAGTCTTTGAAGATGACTAGAAGGACAACAATGAGAAGGAAGAGGCCAAAGTGTCACCATTTAGTATTGATTCTACCGAATGATTCTAGATGAAGCAGTTCGCTTTTTTGTTATCTTGGTGTTTTCACCCCAAAACTGCACATTTAAAGATTGTCTCTGATTTTCTGAGTAAGGATTTCTTGACAGGACTGAACTTGAAATGATCCAAGGACTTAGTCCAAGGACAATAGGCTCAGATGGCTTGGAAATATACAAAACTGTTAACAGTGGAGGTATAACAGGGGACCTTTATTTTCTGTAGTTCCCAAAATTCTGCTGTGAATAGGTGTTGATATTATAATTAGGAAAAATTAATAAATGTAATTTAGCCAATAAAAATGAACTTAAACCTCATTGGTTGTATTCCCAACTGAATTTAACTGGATCCCCAAATGCCATAGTTACTCCAGCACCACGCAGTGTGATGGAAAGCATGAAGGAGCAGAAGGTGAGATGGAGAATCATTAATTATAGTTAAAATATTCTACTTTTGCAAATTTTACAAATCTGCTGAAAGAGCAGGTGTAAGATTCCTTCCCTGGGAACATACCCTGAGAAGAAGTTTAGCGTGCAGTGTGTTTATTAGCAAGTGCCCTTGGGGTCAATACCTATGAATGAAAATGGAATGAGGCAGGATTGGGCAGAAAGAGAAGTTGAGTTGCCTCTGCTGACTTCATCAAAACCTCTGGAGATAGAATGACCTTTCCAAGTTGTCCAGTTTTTCATTTTTCATTATTTTTTAAAGAGGTAAAATAATCATATGGTAGAAAATTCAAAATATTCAGAAAGAGTATCCAGAGGAAATTCATTCTCTTACCTTTGAACTTCGGGCCCCAGGAATATCCAGAGATATTCTAACCATATAAAACCACATTCATATTTCTCTTTCTTTTTTCTCCCTTTTATACAAATGGCAGCATACTGTACACAAGAGCAAGTGGGTCCACTGCATTACAGAAAGAGAACAATATGGAGCCCAGAGGTGGATATGTGACATTCTTTGCTTTTTCTAGGCCCTAAAGACTCAGTCTCAGATGACTGTCCCCCTGTCCTGGTGCCCTTCCTTTTTCCCTTCCTATCCTCTCCTTTTTCCTACATGCCCAGATTTATTTTGCTAGTGTGGCGAAGGCTGGGGCAGTCATAATTCCTGGCTGTGGTAGGCTGAACAATGGCCCCTAAAGATATGTAGAGCTTAATCCCTGGAACCTTATAGGGCAAAAAGGATTTTGCAGATGTGATTAAGTTAAGGATGTTTAGATGGTGGAGATTATCCTGGATTGTCTGGTGGCCCTAAATGTAATCACAAGTATTCTTATAAGAGGGAGGCAGGGAGAGATTTGAGTCCAGAAGAAGGCAATGTGAAGACTGAAGCAAGACACTACTCTATTGGCTTTGAAGATGAAGGAAGGGGCCATGAGCCAAGGAATGCAAGGAATGCAGCTCTTGAGGCTAGAAAAGGCAAGGACACGGGTCCTTCCTTAGATCCTCTAGAGGGAGAGCAGCCCTGCGACACCTTGATATAAGGCCAGTGAAGTTGATTCCAGACCTCTGACCTCCAGAACTGTAAGCTCTAAGAAAAGGAATGTGTGTTGCTTTGAGTGCCAATTTGTGGTGATTTGTTACAGCCACAGGAAGTGAATCCACTGGTTATATCCTGAACAGGCAGCAGTCAGCTGTTGGAGCCAGCAGCTTCCTCAAATCCTTCATCACAACAGGAGGACCCAGAACACAAGCAAACTTTCTTCTTGTTAGTAACGATTAATTTTCATGGCTTAACAGCTTCACTAAAAAGATTTCCAACTTCCTAAGAGGGGATGAGACGGAGGGGCCTGAAAACTCCACCCTGCCCCTAGGTGAGCTGGACGCCCAGCATTCCATGCCTCTTCTATACATCAGTGTTGGTCCTGGTCCAGTTTCTGTGAGCCAGGTAAGGGTAATGTGCCATTACCATCTAGTCTGCTCTGCTTGGCAATATGGCAACATGGAGAGGTTGTCAGTTCCGGAATTACGCGCTTCTTTAGCAGACCCTCTTAGGACAGACTTGCTGTCAAATAATTTTTGTGCTTCCCTGTTCTTGTGAGACATAAATCTGTCATAGTATCCTTCCCCACTAAACTGGGACCGGGTCCCTGAATGCCTCTCAATACAGAGCTCTCAATGGCTACTGACAAATGAAGGACATTGCTCAAGAGGTTTTCAACCCCAGTCATAAGGGCATGCTGAGCCTGAGAACACTCATGACAACTCCAGACTGACCATATTTCTCCCACCAGACAGAGGAGAAATGACCTGATTAGATTTATAAATGTTTCTTTCCTTTTAAAAAATATTCCTTCAAAACCTCTTATGTGAATCATGAGTAGCATCCCTGGAAAAACTTCTCAATTATGAGGAAACTCAAACTGTGAGGACTCATTAAGTGTGTTAATTGTTCTGACCTCATCAGAGGAAGAGGTGTCATAGAAATGAAAAGATTTCTAGCTATTTTTATTTTAAAGTTGCAAACAAGTTCTTTAACATTTATTCTCTCTGTTGGTTGGTTTTTGCATAGTGGCTACCAAATCTTATTGTGTCACTCTGTGTTCAGCACCCTTCCTCTCAACTTTGGGTCACATCTGATTCCAATTTTGTTTCCACCTAAGGTACCCAGTGTTCTGCCTATGCCTCTGGACGGTCTCAAGCTCAGCAGTGCATCTCCTCATTCAGTTGTCTCACTATCCCCATTGGTGTTCAAGGTAATGGATATTCATTACTTCTGCTAGATCCCTAGGAGCCCAGTGAACAAGCCCGTTGGATCTTTGGTTGCCCTTAGCCATGGTCCTCCTCTTGGTGGAGTTGAACTTGGCAAAAGTAGGTTTGGTTCATTAGTAGAGATGACCCAATTTATGAGCTAGGCATTTAGCACATGGGTTAACTGAGAAGGGAAAGTTTTCATGTCTGAGTGAATTCAAGGGTAGCAGAGCTGGCTTAATTGAATATCTTATCTGTCCTTACATTTTCTTGCAATTCTTTTGTTCATAAGTAGTTTAGACATAAGTGTCTTTTGCAATGAGCTATGAGATGGAAATTTGCAATGAGAGAGAGCATGCTTTATACATTTGGAACTGGTTCACTGCAAGTGGTACACTCCTAGAGGTCAACAAATGTGTTCATTTTGTTGGACAAATTTTCCCCGGGCCCACTATTTGCACCCTCATAGCCACTATTCTAGAAAGCTGTTTAGAGTAAATCTGAAAAATGTAGTCATAAGTTAATTAGACCTGTCTGCAGAAAGGAGAAGCTGACATCCCAGTTTTATTAAGAAAGATTTCTTGACAGGTTGACTGCTAGTGTTGAGTGTTTAATGTATGAGTATTAGGAAAAAATCATTTAGGAGCTTAGGGGATTTCAGCATGGAATGCAGACTGGGACAAGAGAATCTAAATGTGTTACAAATGTTTTAAACAATCTCACCCAAGTGGGTAAAGGGAGATGAGCAGACCTAAGTCACTCTGGAAATGAGAGGAGATGGTAAGACTAAGGGCAAAAGGAACTGTATATGAGTTCTTACTCTAGTTGCTGAAGTTGTTTCTCATGAGGGTGCAGGTTAACAATTCTAATACTACTGTACCTGTATACTGGAATTGAATAATTATCTTCCATGCAGAAGAATTCCAAATAATTTATGTAAGTACTTTGCTTAAAGAAGGGGGAGCATAACTGTTAGCTCTGCTCTGGAAACAGGCCCCTCATCTAAATTCTCAGTTAGGAGGGAGGTAACAAGAAAAACTTCCTCAGTCTTCTGTTTGTTAAAAATAATCAGCCTAAATTAATGCTCATGCAAAGAGACACATTTTGGGATGGCAAATTTTGTTCCCCTACAGTAGCCAGGTTTTAGGGGAGCTTTGTGAGCAGCATGACAACCCTGATATTAATAACCCTCTGTCACTAAAATGATGCACTGAATCCACTCTAAAAATCCCAGGCTTTCTGGTCTTTGCTGTATGTCTTGACTACAGCGTCTCTCAACCAAGACAATGCTATTGTTCATAAATTGGTCCTTTGTGAAAAATATGATGACTGTATTGTCAGCAACTGCCAGCCATAGTTCCCTGATCTGGAATTCAGGGCAGACAATCATCCCATGGGCAGGAAGATTCTAACTCTGGAAATGTTGAGTTCAAGGTATAGAGATCTATTTGGTGATAGAAAAATAGGACTCTTAGGATGTCATATAAAATGGCAGAGAACACCAGCTCCTCACCGGCAAATGTGAAAATACTGGAGATGAGACAGCAGCCCATTCAGGCAATTTCTTAAGTGATAACCCATTATAAAATTGTGAATGTTCAGTTCAAATGGGAGTTGTCCAGTAGCACCTTTTACCATTTTACCAAATCTGATATTTATAATGGCTCAACAAAAAGTCGTGGCCAGTCAGACTGCCATAACATGGACAGTGGGGTAAATAAAACTCATCCCTTACCTCCCATAGTGAGGAGGGAAATCAAGTAATAGAGACAGTTTGGGCATGGCAAAATTTATCTTCAGGTAATGTAGCATGCTTTGTCATGTAACCCAGCGCAAGAAGGAGCAAATATTCTCATCATAATAAGGCTGTGATATTTTTTAGTGTAAAATAACATCAAATTTATGCTATGAAATTATCGTGTTAGTTGGAGGGTGAAAATTAATCCTTATGGTGACAAAGTGTGTTTAACGTTTAGAACCTTTAAGAGAGAATGCGCTACATAGACCCCAGAGTAGAGGAGCCCGTCCGTTTCTCACTCTACCCTCCCGCAGCCCAGAGCCAGCAGAGCCCACCCTTCCCCTCTGCTGAGCAGTGGGTACAGTAGACACCCTCTGACACGAAACACTTGGGGTTATGGAATCTGCAAGACTTGGAGGGAAACGTTGGAGACTGAGATGACTGTTTTCGTGAGACGTCGTGGTAGAACCCAGGGGAGAAGCTGAGCAGTGACTGGAGCAGGGCTAGCAGAGGAAGAAGGGGTTAAAGGACGGGGGCTGTGGGAGAATTAGGAAAGAGAGAGGGGGAGAGCTAGGAAAGAAGCAAACACTCAGGCACCCTCCCAGCACCCGCCCTGTCCCTATCCCCAGGCCCTTAGTGAGGTTTTTCCCTGATGTGGGAGTGAGGAGTTACAGGTGGGGGTCCTCAGTCCTCACTCTTCCACGCCTCTGCTGTCAATAGGCAGCCACAGCAACATCCCTTTGTGGGTCACTAGACAGCAGGTGTTGTCTCCTCCTTTGGGTGCCAAGCCAGTGAGGGAAGGAGGAGGTCCCTGACATCACCCTCCCCGAGGATAACTCAAGGCAGATTCAAGGAGCTGCTTCTAACAGAAACGCCGCCCACAACGTTCATGCAGCCATACAGATAGGGAAGTGAAGCAGCCATCCTGACCCATGGTTTTGGTTCAGCTCTTTTGACGCGGGAGACATTTTGTTGATACCATTCTGATGCAGCTCTCTGGAAGCATAGCGTCAAAGTCGCTGAGTCAAAATGTAAAAATTTTACCTTTCATTACATAGTAATGTACACAGCAGGCACCTCACACCCTGACCCTTAGCTGCGGCCAAATTCGAAAATGGGGAATGGGTTGAGGTGAGGAGACAGTGTATTTCCTGAGATAAATGGTGAGCCTTTGATTCCATCCTTGTGCCATTATTGTCTCCTCATTGACTCTTCCAGAGAAGCCGTAGTACTAAAGCTGTCATGGAGTATGGCTGTGACAGCTTCCCTAAGAACGCTCCATGCAGTAGATTATGTGCATGATAAAAATAGGGAGCTACAGAGAGGCCGCATAACTGGTTATTTGGTGCAGAACTGAGTGGGCATCAGAGTTGCTAAGCTGTAGCCAGGAGGACAGTGAGAGTCGGGCACAGCTCAACCTCTGGTCCCAGCTTCAGGTATTACACCTCAGGCTTCCTCATAGTCAAATGCAGTATAAAAAGCATGACTTAACTTACAGGGATAATGGGTCTCGTGTTGTGCCATTATGATTCTTCAATCAGGTGCTTTTTTTTTTTTTTTTTTTTTAAGACAGATGTAGTTATGCCTAGCTTGGAAGTAACATATATCAATCCTAGACAAGATAATTTGAGGACATCACAGTATGGTCCATGACAGAATTAATATTAAGTAGTGACTCTTTGCAATTTTTGCTGGCCTTAAATTTTAGAGCATGTTGTTGCCATTGCCACCACCTAAATTTCACCACTGCCCCATTTCTTGTATCCCTAGCTTCACATCCACACTTTTAGTTTCTGTGTCTGATTCCTTTCCCCTATGTAAAATGCTCTAGGTGATGTGCCTCCCACCAAGACCCATTAGGAAGGGGATAATGTTCGGCAGCCAAAAGGGCTTGACTACAATCCATGCTATTGGCTGCCCCACATTAAAGCACACTTTACTTCCCATGTTTACTTCTGATAAGAAGAAGAAAAGAAAGGAAAAAACTCCCTCCTTACATAATGCAACTGTTTCTTCAGACACCTGAAAGCATACTTGTGCCTTTTCAAAGGTAGGCCAAATCTCCTCAGTTACCACTACATTTCCAAATCCAACTCCATATAGCTCTGCTACAGCTCTACATCAGTGTTCTGCAGTTTGTATCCTATAATGCCAAATTACCCACCATCAACGTGCTGTATAAAATAGTGAGTTCCATTGCCTTTCCTCCCTTGTAAATGGAGTTCCTTGACCAGAAGCAACATTTTATGGGACACCATAATGGTGAATAAGACCATGGATGGTTTCACTGGCAAAGCATAGCAGGCAGGGATGGCAAATCCAGATCTGAAATAAGTGTCAATTATAGTGATTTTAAACTGCTCCTCCTTTCATGAAGGAGAGGATCCAATGTAATCCTTCTGTGATCAGATGAGCCATGAGCTCTTTGGGGATACTGGTATCACTTTTCATCTTTTTGCAATTCCACCCAAGGTTTAAATTCCCTTGGGAGAGAGGGTGTCTGATTTACCTAGACTGGATTCTATGCCCAGCCACTGGTCAGGGGTGGAGCTTTAAGGGGAATTAACGATTGACAGGAACAAAAAGTATGGTTAACAAATAAAAGGATGGGGATGCTGGGCAGACAAAAAGAACAAAACTACATTCTACCACTTTGAGGTTCAATTCCCTCCCCTCCACATCACACATGGATTTTCAGGCAGAATTTTAAATGCCTTAAAAGATACCTTGTGTACGATCGAGACCACGTTAGTTACTGTATCGAGCTTCACGTTCAGGCTCTCTGGGTGGAGTTCATCCGTCTTCTAGTTCCGCTGTGATTCTGCCTTGACATTCTAAAACCTCAAACTTGACTCCTTTTTTATTACTTAATTTGTGTAGGAGAGTCATCTATATTGATACATGTGGTTCTACATTCCTTTTCACTACTATATGAATATGTTATGATTTACCCATTTTTCTGTTAAGGGACATTTGAATTTTTCTGTTTTTGGCAATTATAAATAATATAGTGGTAAACATTCTTGTGTGTGTATCTTGGTTGACATGTACAAGAGCTTTTCTAGGGAACATCCTGGGAGAGGAATAGCTGAGTCAGAGTATGGTGCATTTCTAACGTTTTCTGTCGTTCAGTTGCTTTCCACTTTATATTCGCATCAACTGTATGAGAATTTTATTTTCTGGCCTCCTCAACAACACTCGTTGTTATCGGATATTAACAATTTGCTTATCTGATGGGTGTGATGGTATCAGATTATAGTTCTTATTTTCCTCTCGCTGATGTCAAACTTAGGTGGCAGGTATTATTATTAATGCCATTTTATAGATGGGGAATCTAAGACTTAGAAAATAATTTGTCCAAGGCCTCGCAGTTAGTAGGGGACAGGAAGTCAGGAATGATCCTGGAGAATCTAACTCCAAGCTATAACATTTTAGCTAACACTTTACTTTTGGGCCAGAATGTGTTATTATAATGCAGAAACAATGCAAGAAATTGCATTTTTCTCTTCATTCTGTACTCTTCCAGTAGTCTGCCCTCTGTTCAAACTTCTTTCCATTTGTCTTTTTTATCCTTTGTTTCCTTTCTTCCATCTTTTCTCTTCCTTCTCTCCCTTAACCCCTTTCTCCCTCCCTCTCTTTTTCCTTCTATCCCTATATTATAAATATATTTTTTAAAATTACTTAATTAATTTATTATTTCTTTTTGGCTGTGTTGGGTCTTCATTGCTGCACACAGGCTTTCTCTAGTTGCAGCGTGCGGGGGCTGCTTTTCGTTGTGGTGCGTGGGCTTCTCATCGCGGTGGCTTCTCTTTGTTGAGGAGCACGGGCTCTAGGCACGTGGGCTTCAGTAGTTGTGGCACGCAGGCTCAGTAGTTGTGGCATGAGGGCTCTAGAGCGCAGGCTCAGTAGTTGTGGCGCACAGGCTTAGTTGCTCCGTGACATGTGGGATCTTCCTGGATTAGGGCTTGAGCCCATGTCCCCTGCATTGGCAGGCAGATTCTTAACCACTGTGCCACGAGGGCAGTCCTATCCCTATATTTTAAAAAGTGATCTTAGCTGGGTTATCCTGCACAGGTCTTCATAGATTTGAGAAAATGAAGTGAATAGGCATAATAATAAATCTTGGGAGATTAACTGATTTTTCTTTACATTGTATGTGAAGAAATGACAAACCTACACATATGAAGGTTGAAGTGGAAAGAAACAAGGCTAAATCATTTGCGTGTGTATAATGTGGAAATGACTGTTAGCAAAAACTCTCTCTGGAGCAGCTGCCTCTGATACACACCACTTGTCTCCCGTAATTAGAACAAAATTTAAGCTTCCTTAGGAACTGAAATTATGCAGCAAATTTATAATTAACAATAAAATGTTGAATGGAGAGCTGCCTCACCATTCATTCCTACCTTAATTTCTCTTTTTAATTTCTTTGGCAAGTTCTGTTCTTAGCTAAAAACGAATTATCACCTAAGCAGGTAATGTGAGAAATATGATTGTAAAACAAAATACAAGCTCAGGATGTTCTAAACCTTGTAGTTGCAAGAACAGTGAAGTAAGTAAATTGGACTCAGTCACCAAAGCACCAAGTTCAGCAAATTTGTAGGCCTCAGGGTTTGTTAGAAAGAAGATACAAGAAGTTGAATCAATATTTTTATACAGAACGTTATAGTTTATCATATTGCTGTTTTTCTTACATAAAGAGGAAGTCTCTCCTCTGTGCCCACATAGCCTCTCTGCATCCTGAGGACATTTTTGCCTATGAAGCTTTTTGATTTATGTGGTTGATACCATCATATTGCAGAAGATCCTTGACAGCAGGGCCCATGGCTTGTGCATTTGTGACTCTCACAGATATTAGCACCTTGTCCGGCACAAATGGGTGCACAATATATGATTACTGAATTAAGTTAAACTGAATTCAATAAAGTAACAAACATCCTGCTTTCTTTTTTTTTTTTTTTATTATTTTTTTTTTTATTTTATTTTTTTTTACATCTTTATTTGAGTATAATTGCTTTACAATGGTGTGTTAGTTTCTGCTTTATAACAAAGTGAATCAGTTATACATATACAT